>NC_141621.1:30148938-30448938 GCF_047967505.1 Dipteris shenzhenensis
AATGGCCAAATTCATGCCATGGTAGGTTTGGGCATTTTTGGACACCCCATGATGTCCTAACCAACTTTGCCTTTTGCCCCGTGGTCAAATTCCTCCTTTATTTGCCAAAAATGGTCACCAAAATTATGAAACTTGGCCGAGAGTATTATTTTGACTTGAAATATTCATAATATTTTCCTAAATTAATTTTACAAAAATATATATACAAGGAATAGAACTTAATTGCATGGAATATGAAGAGAATAGTAAAATAGCTATAAGTTTTGCACTATAACTCCGATTGCAAATTTTTTTAGTTCAAAATCGACCCTATTTTTTCTCGAATGTTCAAATTTAATGTAGAAGACTTTCAAAAATCAGTCACAAGTTGAGGGGATCATAAATTTGTAATTACTTTGGATACAAATGAAGGAGCTGGGACAAGTTTGCATCTAAAAAACTTGTCCCAGCTCTCTACACAATAAACTTGGAGGTGGTGTATTCAATACTCTACAATTCAAAGCAACATTACCTTATCTTGAATTGACAACACATTAAAAATTTCAACCATGAGTGAATCAAAATTATTGCTTATGACATGATATCTTACAAGGAAGAGAATGTGATAAAATGTCCTTTTTTGTATTACAATCTCTCCATTCAAATACAAAGACTCTTCATAGCCTATACCTCCTCTTTGCTACCTCTAATACATAGAAAAAAGAGGCTTTTGAAATCCCCAAGTAAGATCCTAATACTAATACCATTACGGCTCTCCTCTCAGGGTAGCCAAGCACAAAGTTTTTTACACCATTGCCAATGGGATACAATGCAATAGGAGAAGCCATGTGATGTGGATCACAATGATCAAGTTGTTAATACTTTGATGCACTTCAGTAGTTAAGTAGGCCATTCTAAAAATTGGATGTGGAAGACCACAACGTATCCTCCTGCTCGACTAATATAGTGCACCAATGAGTGATCTCAAATACCTCCTACATCAATTCAACAACCATTACATTAGCAGACCAAAATATAAATCAATACATAGGATGCTTACCACCATCATGATATTGTCAAGTCCTTTAATGATGCAAGCAAGGCAAATAGGTATAAACTATAGACTTTAGACATGAAAAATTTAGGCATGAAAACTTTAGACATATTACCTGAAAACTTTGGACACGAAACCATACAATAAAACCATCAAAATAAAATTCATCAATGTTTTTAATGTCCTCCAAGTCATGAAGAAAAACCTATGCAAATTCCAAAATGCCCAACCTACAATTTATGGGGACAGCTTGTACTAGTCAAACACATTGTTTGATGTTGCACGAGGGATAAAATGGACATTTTCGTGCATTTCTCTAGATTCTTGCCTACTATTTCACCATTTCAAGTAAAGTTGAAGGACTATACATTTGTCTTCCATGACTAAAAGATATTCCTACACATAGCTTATAGATAGTCCATTGCTAGTTATATCAAAGATTCCACTACTTCCCAATCCTATGTTAAAATAGGATCTTGTAAAGAAGATAGGCAAGGAAGGTACATAGTCTAAGAAATACATCCTCTTGGTAAGCTTATGTGGACCCTTGGCAAAACCTTCAATGACTATCTAATTAGTCAAACTATAAGTTCAAGTCATCCAATGCATTTCTCATGTTCTAGAACACACTAGAGCTCACAATATTATCAACTTCTATCCCTTTCTTCCTGACCATTGTTATGGATAAATTTGACCAAAGTAAAAGGCATAAATATGTGTGTGCTTGTATGTGTGGCAATAGTATAATAAAATATGATGTGCATAGGGCCCAAGGTTGAGGTGGCAGGGCATGACCATGTGCCACCCTTCCACGTAAGAGAACCCATAAGGTGTGTTGTACATAATCCATGGTAGTTATTCTATAAAATGTTAAGGTGGCATGGTTCCTCCATGTGCCACTCCTCCACCTAGGTGGTCCCATGCCTGCATTTCGTGAGACATGGACCAAGGACCATAGGAGAAGTAATATAAAACAGGTGGAGATGGATATTATATTGGATTATTCCCTCCATGTAGGATAGGCCCATGTGGGGAGGGGTGTAGATAGTAGTCCAAGAATGCACGTTAAATAATGGGGAAGGTAGCATGAGGTGGCAAGATTCCTTGTGCCAATTTGTCCTCCTAGATGATTGAATGTATTATAAAATTGGGAAGAGACCAAGGGAGTATCTTAGAATTGGGAGATGGGGGTTGATATATGTGGAAAATTGAGGCCAAGGGTTGTCGCACACAATTGAGAGTGCGTAACCGCCTAGCCCACATGGGAGATTTTTCCACATACGCCATGCATGTGGGAGGATGCATTTATTGGGAGAGACCCCCTCTCTTGGCTATAAAAGGAGGGGGCTATTCCTTGATGGGACACACTCATTCTTGTAAAGCCACCTAGCTAGTACTTGGATTTCTTCCCCATCCTTCCTTTCAAATAAAGCATGGCCCTCCTCCCTTGATGTCTCCATCTCTACATTCCTCGTCCCATTATGTACATGCTCCTCTTTCCCCTCTCCCTTCCCCCTTGTGGCATAGTCCCTCTCTTCATTCTCAACCCTCTTAATCCTTTTTCCCCACCTATGTTGATGCTTCTTTCCTCATGTTCCCTTTTTCTCTATGGCCCTCAAGCGTCGCCATGCCTTGCATCTAGCATCATGCCTCGAATACTTTTCTAGTTAATAGAACTGGTGTGGCTGTTGGGATCGAAATCTCCATGGCTAGTGGCATGAAATTCGTTACTCCTATGGTTGGGTGTAGTTCTACAACACCTTCCGTGTGTGGTTCTCAGCTTCTACGCATCCAATCTGCATGTCTTCTGCTCACAGTTCTCTGTCTCTGTGGCTACAGAACTTCTCAGTCTTTGCACCTTCCGCCTGCACATCTTTTGAGTTGTTGCGCGTCTTTTGTGCGGCAACACACATCTTTTGGTCAACTACATTTGCAAAATCGCTTTTGCGCATCGTCATGCAAAACTGCTCGTGCGCATCTGTAATAGAACTCACGCCCCCCCCCTTCAATCTTCTTCTTCTCTTTCTCTTCTCCTCTCCTCTCCTCTCTTTTTATTAAGGAGTGTGAATTGAACCCAAGACCTCCCATTCATAAAAGGAAGACTTACCAATGGGCCAACAAATAAGAAGTGATGAAAGTGTAATGATATTGCTTATATGGTGAAATCTCATGAACTGTAGCTCTCTAACCATAGGGAGTTCCTCTTATTGTAAAAAGCAAAAGTACTTCATTTCATGTGCTCTATTCATATTTGATACTAGATCATAGATTCTGAACTTTCTCAAGTTTACTCCTTGGATGCATACCACACGAGGAGGGTGGATATTTATGTCACTTCTCAACGAGTTCAAGGATTTGGTGCTCGATTGTCTGCTTATTACAACTACCAATTAGCGAGATCTATTTCTTGATCTTCATGTCAATCTTCAACAACTAATTGTACAATGCATTATTCAAGGAGATGATGGGTGGGATGATACACCATGGATGATTCAAGGTGAAGAACTAGTGATCCACTGGGAGGATTTTGATTTCAATTCTACTCATTGTGCGGTGATTGAGCTACTTGCTGCATTGGAGGTAATTAAAAGGGTGACATTCTTCAAAGGGTTAGATGCTCCACAAGCTTGGGGGGAGATGTGGTGCATCTGCTTATTAATTCCTATGGACAAGCTTGTCTTGAATGATTTCTTCTCGATCTCACTACAAAGGTTTCTAGGGCTTGGCTATGGTGGTAAAGTTTTGACCAACGAATCCCTTTGTACTAATCAACCCTTTGTGCCTAATTTTGAGCTTCAAGTTGTAATTCTTTTTGGTCTAAAGATAAACTATCAACAAAGGATTGCAAGTTTATTTGGTGCTGAATGTCTTGCTCAAGTATTGAATTCTACCCACCCTCTCCTTCTACCTATCTTGGGCTACCGAGAAACTTGGGATGTTTGGATTTAGTCTTGGTGTGATGACATCTTGGCACCTCCAATTTGATGGCGCATACAGACCTTCGACCAAGACTGCTGGTGTGGGTGTGAAGCTCACTTCACCAAGGGGTGAGGTGTATTGTTATAGCAAGTCTGCACTAGCAAGTACTTGCAACCAAGTTGAGTACTCAGCACTCATTTTTGGGCTATAAAAGGTGCAAGAACATCGCATCAAGCAACTTGAGGTGCAAGGAGATTCTCAACTTGTGTGTGAACAAGTTAGTGGAAGGTGGAAGGTATGGAGTGAAGGCTTGGTTCCATGACATCAACAAGCATTGGAACTTTGCCAACAATTTGAAGAGGTAAAAATTCAACATATCCCTTGATCTCAAAATATAGTTGCTGATTTCTTGGCACGTGAAGCTTGTACTTCAATCACGCATGAAGTGAGTGGAAGCACCACCCTAACAAAGCCACAAGCCACGAGTGAGCACACCCCTTGAAGAAATAGCATGGCGAGTACAAGAACTGGAAGAAGCTGAAGGTGATGTGCAAGCTCTCCAACTATTGACATTTGTCATGGCATTCCTATTTGCCTTGATGAACAACCTCATGCAGCGTCGTGTCTCTAACCCTCACTTGTAAAGATGGATGTGATATCATGAGGGTTGGTCCTTTTAAGATTCTTCCCATGTAGTATTTCACAATACACCGGTCACACCCTGCCCTGCCTATGTGTGCTTTGTGGATGTATCGTCACTTGATTTTCACTTCAAGCTACCTCTTTCCATTGTTTGCCAATAGATAAGCCTCATTTTGTCTCTCTCTTTTCCATTTTCCAAGCATGGCTGACATTCCCATGTTCTGTGGATGGGTTGAAGAAAATCCAAATGAGTATCTTGTGGCCTTCAAGCGCCGTTGTGTTTCTCGCAACTTTCTTACTGAAGATAGATTGCTGTTGGTTCTTCCCACATTTCTAGAGGGTTTGGCTCAAGTGTGGTATGAGAAGCAGGCCGAAGACATAAGACATTTGCCAAAGTTGGCCAAGGTTGACAGTAGCGATGATTGAGTATTTCGGCAAAGAAGAGGAGTCAGAGAATGTGTACCTGCAGGTGGCAAACTTGAAGCAGTTAGAAGGTGAGACGGTGTGTCTATATGTGGATCGAGCGGCCATGCTCCTTTAATTGCCACGTAGTAGGACAATGCTATATTTCAGGTGCTTACCCTCAACAAGTTGTATATCCTCACCCTCCACCTGGAAGATTTCCCTAGCCTTGCCCATGAGTCCCCCTCATTCCTACTCCCTCAGTCCCTCCTGCTAAAGAACCCGGTGTCAATGACCTAGCCAAGGCCTTGAATGATCTTTGGCTTGAGATAGTGGGCATCAAAAATCAAGCCAATCGCCCTCCAAAAGAATGTGCCAATGTTGTGTGCTACGAGTGCCACTAGAAGGGTCATTATCGCATGGAATGTCCCAATATTCCAAGCATGAATCTTCTAAGTGAATTAGGCAAGTATTCTGACGTAGGAATCCTTGAAATCAGGAAAAGAAGTCGTACCACCTCGGACCCCTCTCCAAAATCATGGACCAGGCTGCCCTAGGAAGAAGGTGTCATTCTCAGAGCCCTTAGATGCTGAGATGGTAGACCCACCAACACAGAAGACTAAAAGATCTCAAACGAGTAAGTGGTCACCCTGAGATTTTCCTGTCGGCTCAGGGAAAGAAGCCTATTCGGTTGCTCAGGACCGTTGATTTCTCTTGGGATGAGGATTGTGATCATGCGTTTGTACAAATCAAGAGTGCTCTGGCTTCAGAACCCATTCTATGCAATCGTGATTGGTCAAAGACTTTCTATATCAATCCTGGGTTTGGTGAGCATACTCTGGCAGGTATTCTTCTCCAGAAAGGGGAGGATTGGTTCATGTATCTCGTTTGATTTGCTTCTTGACAATTGCTCAAAATTGAACGATGCTACTCTGAGGCTAACAAACATGCCTTGTCTTTGGTATTATGCAATGACAAATTTAAGCATTATGTGGCTAGAAAGTCCTTCATTATAATCTGTAGTTGTTTGCTCCTTATTTGGGGGTTTTCTTAGAGGTGTTTTTAGATGATTTCTGTATATTCTCGACATGTAAGGAGCACGTCATGAAGGTTAAGTTGGCCTTTTAAAGGGTCAATGATGCGAATGGCAGCCTCAACCCTGATAAATGCACCATTGGAGCCACTCAAGGGAGATTATCGGGGCATATTGTCTCATCCAAGTGCATCAAGCCTGCTGACGCTGAGAAGGTAGAAGCTATCCTCAAGCTCTCCCCACCAATAACCAAATGTCAGGTATGCTCATTTGTCAATCTAGCAGGATACTATTGCTGCTTCATTGATCAATATGCTGCTTTGACATGACCCATGACTATGCTATTAAAAGATGGGGTTGATTTCTCTTAAGATGAGGATTGTGATAATGGGTTTGTACAAATCAAGAGTGCTCTGGCTTCAGAACCCATTCTACGCAATCCTAATTGGTCAAAAACTTTCTATATCAATCCTGGGTTTGGTGAGCATACTCTGGCAGGTATTCTTCTCCAGCAAGGGGAGGATTGGTTCATGTATCCCGTTTGATTTGCATCTTGACAATTGCTCGAAACTGAATGATGCTACTCTGAGGCTGACAAACATGCCTTGTTTTTGGTGTTCTGCATTGAGAAATTTAAGCATTATGTGGCTAGAAAGTCCTTCATTATAATCTGTAGCAATGGTCTTGCAAAGCAGGTTCTTCAATCACCAAATCCCATGGGCCGGTTGGCCAAATGGTTGGCAGTTCTACAAGAATATGATTTTTCTTTCAAAATCGTAAAGGGGGGTTGTTTCAACTTGAAGAATGCTTTGATTGATTTAGAGGAGTGCCTTGATGTAACCCTTGTAATGACCATAGAATTTGGGGATCTGTGGTATGGTGGTCTCTATAGATTTCTGACCACTTTCTCTTTTCCTCCAGAAAGTACTAGCTATGAGAGAAAGAAGATATGCAAAGATAGTAGGCACTACACTCTCTTTGATGGGGTGTTGTACTGTCAAGGTGTTAAGGGCAAAAGCAGCAACAGCAAAGAGGAACTAGGGGGGGAGTCCTTCGATTATTATCATTAATACGTTGTATCTAGTTTATAGTGAGATATGAAAAGACGGAAGTTCTAGGACCAGGCGGAGAACTGACGAGGCACGGCAACCGTCACGGCAACCGTGAAGGAGTTATGTGTGCCGGTTAGATAAAAGAGAAGAGAGCGATCATTCAGGGGGCTCATTGATGAGGATCGGAGCAAGGATCAGTGTGATCAGAAGAGGAACATTGTTATGTATCAGAGAGTACGGTGTTGTACTGCTCGGAGAAGTGTAATACAGATATTCTATTGCATCTATCTTATTGTTTTATCATGAATGATTCTGTCGATCACTGTTCTACTCTATGAATTTTCATACGCAGTTCTGAAGTTCGATTACGCATGTAAATCTGTCGCAGTAGTGCGTTTCGAGTTAGTCTTCAGAGTAGAGAGGGCTAACACTTTGGCGACCACGGAAGATTTCCATGTTCGTCGCGGTGGATACCCCGGAGAGGTTGGATGCTCCCCATCTGTAATACTCTGATTCCTCGGTGCGTAGACTAGCGCATGAATGACGCTGGGAGTGAGCCAGGGGGAACATCGCGCTCTCCGGCACGGCCTCGGGAGCCTGCAACTCCAGTATCGGCACGTACAACCCGCGAGGAACGGCATGATAGATATGTGGCTCAACGTGATCTTCTCTTCGGCTTCTTCACGGATAGTGAGAGTAGTAGCCGCTCTGACACACCTCCGCTGATCCCAGGAGAGGAAGGTCCAGTCGTTTCCGGTGTTCAGGAGGAAGGCGAATCCTCCGGACGCAGTAGCCCGTTCGATTTAACAAGTACTCCTCCGGAAGACGAAGCGTCACCGTCGCGGAATTCCCCACCACCGAGTCCCAGGAGACGGAGGGGTGGTGTGCCTGCAGGAAGCGGAGCCCCAGGTCCGTCACCAGATCCCGGTAGGGGAGGTGGAGGCGGTGGAGGCGAAGGCGGGGGTGGAGTTCCGGCGGTAAGTAGCGCGGCTATTCCACCACTGGTACCCAGGATGACGGTGAAGTACCCCAAGTTTTCGGGACGGGATAAGGAGGATGCGGATGCACATATACTGTCATTTGAGATGGCATGGATGGTGAATACGGCTCCACCAGTGCAGGCGACAGATCTTATGAAGATGGCGACTTTCATCCCGACACTGCAGAAGCAGGCGGCAGTATGGATCGCGCAATATGGAGCTACCCATTTCGCCACGTTTGATCTACTGCGGGATGCTTTTTTGCTCCGGTTTCGGGAGGACAAGACCCGTGTTCATGTCCTGGCCAAACTGGGGAAACTGGAACAGAAGAACCAAGAAGTGGAGGCGTATGCGGCCAGGTTTCGGTCGTTGATCCGCCGCCTCGATGCAGCAACTACCCCGGCAGTCCCCATCCAAAATGCTTACTTCATGGAGGGGCTGAATAAAGGATTGAAAAGGTCCCTGGCATCATTGGATCTGGAAGCTCTTTCATTGGAAGAAGTCGTCCAAGCAGCGGTGAGGGCGGAACAAGTTCTGTTTACTTCCAAGGGAAGGAAAGGAAAAGTGAAGTATGAGGAGGCTGAGGGAGACTCCGATACCGATAATGAGGAGGAGTCGAAGGCTGGAAAAACGGCAGGGAAGTCATTTCCGGAAGGATCTGCTGCCGGAGCCAAAAGCCGGGATAGTGGAATAGGGTCCTCTTCAAAAGTTCGCAAGGATACTTGGTGTAATCGGTGCCGGAATGCAGGACACTTAGCAGAGGAATGCGGTTTGAATGAGCGGTGGTGTGCGATTTGCCAAACAGCGACGCATACCACGGAGATCTGCCGCTATAACGCACGAATAGCCCCGACACCAGCGGTGGCGGCGGTAGTTGCGGCACCAGCCGCAGCACCAGCCGCGGTACCAGCCGCACCGGCGAGAAGACCTTGGCGGCCGAGAACGGCTGGAACAGGTGCAGATGAACCAGCAGGGGAACGGACGTTCCTATGTTTTTATTGCAATCAACCCGGACATCGAAAGGTAGATTGCGAATTATTCAAGCGCCACAAGGCGGAAAAGGAAGCAATCCGGGGATCCGGAGAAGGCAAGTCCACACCAGCAGTGAATGCGGTTCTGATTATCGAATGCGATGATGCCAGTCAGCAACAGGATAGCAAGGAGCCTAGTCCGACGTCCGAAGAAGTACCGGAAGTACCGGCGGGTGTCCCTGTTGAAGGCAAAGTGGGAGGAAGTGCGAGCGGAGATGTGCTCGTGGTCACACGATCCCAGGAAAAGGTGCGGGAATACAAGGCCCCGCAAGAGAAGGGGAGACCTACGGCGTTGGACTGGCAGGCACAACAAAAGGTGCGGTCGACGGTCGGTGAATGGGTCCAGAAAACCCCAACGGTGTTACCTAGGCCGAGCGCGGACAAGGCAGTCTCGGTGACGGAGAATGGTGCGAAGGTGGCAAGGCGCCTGCAAGGAGAGCAGCCAGAAGCGACTTGTCTACCTACCAGTCAGAAGGACAGCCTGATGACCGGCGAGGAGGGTGTTGAACCATATGATTTATGGCAGGATTTGTGGAAACAGCAAATACACATGACAATGGAGCAATTGTTAGCATTGGTACCCAATTTCCGGAGTTCTCTCATCAAACAATTGACGGAACCAGTCAGGGCGATGGAGTCGGAGATGGAAGCGGTAACAATGGAAGTGTCGTCAGACGGATCTGCAAAGCCTGAAGCGGAAGTACAGCCTCATGTTTTTGACGAAGCGGTCCCGGTAATTTCCGGAACACTGGAGAACAGCCGTGTGGGAGGGGTGTTGCTGGACGGAGGGTCTGGGGTCAACATCCTGTCCGAACAAATGCTGGTGCCATTGGGTATCACAAAATGGGAATCAGCACCCTTCGCCGTTCGGATGGCAGACCAACGGAGAGTGCAGCCGTTAGGATTGCTCCGTGGATTGAAAATGGAGGTTTGCGGCGTGAAGTTCGAAATCGCTACGGTGATTCTCCGGATGGAGGATATTAGCGGGTCATACCCGTTATTGCTCGGAAGACCGTGGTTGCGGCAGGCCCGTGTGAAACAAGACTGGCAATCAGACCGCATCACCATTCGAAAAGGAAAAAAGAAGCTGAAGCTCTCGGTACATACCAAACAAGGGCTGAGGACACCATTCCGACCGACGATGGCGGAAGGTATCCATATGATGGACGGAATGGGGGTCGAAGAGGAGGATGACTACTTCAGTAGGAATACGGAGCTGGTAAGCTTGTTCGAGGTCGATGTGGTTGCCGTTTTAAAGCAATATCAGCATCAGATTCCCTCGGCTACGCAGGAGTCATCCAGTTCCACGAAAGAACCAGTCGAAGGGAGTCTACCGGAAGGCACAGGAGACATGCCGGACGAAGCGGGAGTGGCGGAGGCGGAAAGAGTTTTCGAGCAGGAACTCCGTCGCTCGCGGAGGGTCAAAGAAGACGAGCTGCTGGATCTTAACCTCGGGACGGAGGAGGAGCCAAAGAACGTCCGTGTCAGTGCGAAGCTCGATAAAGGATTTCGGGGAAAATTGGAGACATTGCTGAAATCCTTCAAAGACGTGTTCGCCTGGGACTACACAGATTTGCTCGGCATCGATCCCAAATTCTATCAGCACAGGATCAATCTGCAGAAGGATGCGATACCGGTTCGGCAACAACGGTATAGAATGAACCCGAACTATGCCCAGAGGGTGAAGGAGGAGCTGGACAGGTTGCTAAAGGTCGGGTTTATCTATCCGGTTGACCGTGCAACGTGGCTTTCGCCAATAGTGATTGTTCCGAAAAAGAATTTGAAGTTGCGGGTCTGTGTTGACTACAGAAAGCTTAACGTGGCGACAATCACGGATCCGTTTCCCTTGCCGTTTAATGATACTATGCTGGATACAGTGGCAGGTCACGAGATGTATTCTTTTCTGGATGGCTTCAGTGGGTATAACCAGGTGCAGATGGCACCAGAAGATCGAGAGAAAACAGCCTTCATCACGGAGTGGGGAGCATTTGTTTTCCTGGTGATGGCATTTGGGCTAAAGAATGCTCCGGCAACATTTCAACGCATGGTCCAAGAAATATTTGATGATTATTTACTAATCTTTATGCAGGTATTTCTGGACGATTTCAGTGTTTTCGGGAGTCGCAAGCAGCACCTTGAGCATCTGAAGAAATGCTTAACCCGGTGTAGGGAGGCACGGTTGTGTCTGAACCCTATGAAATGTGCATTCGCCCTGGGCAGCGGTATGCTGCTGGGTTGCATTATCTCGGCGGAAGGCATTGCGGTAGATCCGGCGAAGGTCGAAGCGATTTGGCAGGCCAAGGTTCCTGGCAACGGTAAGCAGCTCGGGAGATTCCTAGGGCAGGTTAAATGGCACAGCCGAATGCTGCGGTATCTGGCGGATGTGGCAACACCACTGTATGACCAACTCAACAAAGTACCGGTAGTCTGGTCTCCTGCTTGTGACTTAGCTTTTCGACGGCTCAAACTGATGTTGGCGACAGCACCGGTGGTTCAGCCGCCAGATTGGACGAAGATGTTTCATGTCTTCGTGGATGCCTCGGACGTGGCTATTGGTAGTGTCCTCATGCAGGAAGCGACAAGCAAGTGGTTCCGACCGGTGTATTATGCAAGTCGCAGGTTGTCAAAAGCCGAACAGAATTACTCTACGACGGAGCGGGAAGCATTGGGGATGATTTATTCCGTAACAAAGTTTTGTCACTACCTGTTGGGGAATCGGTTCACGTTTCATGTGGATCATTCCGCCTTGTTGTATTTGGTACAGAAGCCCGAGCTCACTGGAAAGTTGGCCCGGTGGATGCTGCTTTTACAGGAGTTCGACTTCACGGTGGTCCATCGACCAGGAAGTACACATGCCGTAGCGGATTACCTTTCGCGGTTGGAATCTGGCGAAGACCCGATGGGTGTGGAAGACGATTTTCCGGATGCCCAGCTGTTCGAACTGGAGGCGGTGGTACCGGCAGCTCCAAAGACGTGGTACGACGACATGTTTCACTTTGTCGACACGGGCCAGATGCGCGACGGAATGTCGCGAGACCAGCGGAAACGGCTCGCGCTCAAGAGCAGAGACTTCCGGATCATTGCTGACCAATTGTATAAGCAGGGGCTAGATGGTGTGTTGCGACGGTGTGTGTACCCACATGAGCAGGAGGTCATCCTGGAAGAGGCTCACCAAGGAATCAGCGGTGGACACTTCGCAGGAGAAGTAACCGGACGGAAGGTACTCCAAGGAGGTCTGTGGTGGCCAACATTAATGGGGGATGCGCATAGGTTCGTCAAAAGATGCGATGTGTGCCAGAGGTTGGGCCAGCCATCAGGTCGGGACCGGATGCCGCATAATCCCATACTGGCCCTCGAACCGTTCATGAAGTGGGGGCTGGACTTTGTAGGTCCGTTTTCGCCGCCGGTGAGGAGGACAGGTAACCGGTATATCCTGGTGGCGACGGATTACTGTACCAAATGGGTGGAGGCCAGAGCACTGAAGGATAATTTGGCAAAGGCTGTGGCCAGATTCCTTTATGAAGCCATTATGACACGGTACGGATGTCCGGTTGAGCTCGTCACGGATCAAGGTGGGCATTTCATTAATGCGGTGTTACGGGAACTGGTTACCCGGCACCTAATCATTCATAAGAAGTCCACAGTGTATTACCCTCAGGCAAACGGACAGGCGGAGTCCTCGAATAAGGTGTTGCTAGTCATTCTGAAAAAGCTGGTCAATGAAAATCGGACAGATTGGGATGAAAAACTTTACTCCGCATTATGGGCGTTCCGGACTTCCTATAAGGTTGCGACGGGGTTCACGCCATTCAAGTTGGTTTACGGAGTTGAAGCAGTGGTCCCCATGGAATTCCTAGTACCGAGTCTGCGGATTGCAGCGGCAGAGAAATTGGGCTGGGACGAGTCCGTAGACCGGAGGATTGAACAGCTGGATCGGCTGGGTGAGGAGCGGTTCAACAGTGCGTATCTTGCACAGGTAGTCCAGGACAGACGGAAGGTCTGGGTGGACCATCATTCAAAGAAGAAGACCTTCAAACGGAGAGATGCCGTGATATTGTTTAACACTCGGATGGGTCCGCATCCGGGTAAGCTGAAGTTACGGTGGGGAGGTCCGTATTGGGTGGTGGAGCGTTATGGTGACAGCACGTTCCGATTAGGAACACTACAGGGGGAGCTGTTGCAGAAGCCGGTAAATGGATTTCGTCTCCGACCATATACAGGGCCCATGCCACCTTACCCATTTCCGGAGATACCACCTGTGAAGATCATTTCAAATGCATTTGTAGCCATTTCGGTGGAGAAACCGATGATGGGGGCTATTAGTACGCACGTGTGCTATCACTCACTTTATTCCGAGAAACGGTGGGAGCAAAGCTTCGTGTTGCGGAGCGAGGACGCCGCCATGCAATCTACTGAATCTTCGAAGTGGGGCTTTTATCAGGATGATGGGACACTTGATCGTTGCATGCAAACAAGGAGTTCACCAGGGCATCCAAAAGGCAATTTGGAAGCAAAAGGGGGCTTATTTCCGACTCTTTGTTTTCCAGAACTCTTCTCCCTCGCATCCCAGCTTCTCGCCGCTATGGTGGTCTTCCATCTGATCAATCCGTTACCTGTTGGGGATGAGGCTGTGCAGTCTTGGCTGACACGAACTCGTCTAGTGGAGTTCGCGGGTTTGCCATGGGCTACGACACCAGTTCATCCATTGGCGCAAGATATCTTGGCGCAGCTTGCACGCGGGCGCAAGGTCGTGGTGTATGGAAAGACTTTCACCTTGTGCAAGGAGCTGGTAGCGGCCCGGTTGCACTTGCCGGTGGATGGTCCATGCAAAGTCACGAAGCTTACCAGCAGTGCCATGGAGGCAGCTCTCGGCGCAGGTTGCAAGGGGGAGTACAACATGAAGAAGCTGGATGCTTCGCAGAAGACATGCTACAAGTTTATTGCGGAGGCACTCTGGCAGAAGGTGAAAGCAGAGCTACTGGGACAGGCCCAGTTTACTTATTTCCAGAGGGCGGAGCAAGGGAAACCGGTTCCCTGGGCGAAGCTGATGGCGGACAGAATTCTGGAGGTGGCCAAGAAGCTCTTGAAGCCAACGGCAACATCCCGGATGGGGCAAGTCTTATTTCTTTTGTTCGGACCAGATGCGGAACCGGTAGTCCCAGGGTCGTATGTGGAGGTGGAGGAGTCCACAGACGATGCTTCGGACAAGGAGTCCAAGGAGGTGGAACCAGCAAGATCAACAACGGAGGGAGCTCTGACGCCAAGGAACCAGGTGACTCCGGTAGTACCTGCGGTGGAGGTTACGGCGGTAGTACCTGCGGTGGTGGTTCCGGCAGAAGTTCCACAGGGCAGCCAGCGGAGTAGGCCAGCGGTCTCAGCAACATCGAGCCGCATGGCCAGTTTATTGAAAAGAAAGTTGGCTCTTGTGCCGGAAGGAGCAATGTTGAAGAAAACCCGCCCGGAAGCGGAGGCCTTGCAAGGGGAAAGCTCAGTCCACACTCGGGAGGACAGTTCGGGGAGACAGGCATGTCAGGAGGAAACCCGTGTAGTCCCAAGGGGGAGTGGTGAGCTGCAGCTATCTCCGCCGGTGGAGACATATGATCTGGTCACGGCAGGACGGTTGGCGGAGCGCTTGCTCCAATGTTTTCAGAAGGGGCAGCTGGAGGAGAATGAGGCGAGGTTGCGCCAGGAAAATGCCAGGCTGCTCGAACGCAATCAACAGCTGCAGGAGCAGTTGTTACAATTCCAACAGATGGATGCACGGCGACAGCAGGATATGGAGGAAGCAAGGACGGCGATTGTCGCCCAAACTCAAGAACACCTGCGGCTGACGGAACAATTGACGGAGAAGGCTACAACTGCGACCGCCAGGGTGCAGTTGTTGGAAGCGGAAGTGATGGGGTACCGGCAACCCTCTAGCTCTACACGCATGCTGGACGAGGCACTTTTGTTGGATTTATCGGAAGCCTTCGTCGCAGAGATGCAGGGTATTTTTCTTGATCATCAACGTCAATTGCGAGTAGAACTGGAGCGGGCTTGCAGGCCTCTCGATCGACGGTTGGCCCGGAGGGATGAGGATGATCCGGCGGGAGGGGGCGCAGGAACAGCATTTTTACCACCAGTACCGGTGACGGAAACTGCGGCACAACCGGAGGGTGGAAGTTCTACATCGGCAAATACTCTCGGGAAGCAGACAGCGGCGAGACCGGTGGATTCTTCCGAAGGCTATGTCAAACGGATCGCCGAACTGGAAGAAGCCCTCCGAAGAGCGAAGGCCAGAGGAAAAAGACCCGAGATCGCACAGGTTCCCGCAATGAAGCCACGACCCCAAGCGGACGCAGCAGCCGCTTTTGTGGCAGCTTTTCCGGAGCCAGCGGACGGGGAATCCTTTAACGCAAGGCACTTTTTGCAGCTGAAAGAACACGTCGCGGTGGTGCAACACTCGGGGGGGTCACTCATCATATGTAACCCTATCACGTGAGTTCAACAGAAGGATTTTTTTTATTTCTAAAATTTACAGAAATAAATATACATAAGGGACTATTTAAAATAGTTTTGGAAAAAATTTACAGATTTGTATAGAAAAGGGGTACATTTTATTAATGAAAATTTTTACAGATAAGGGACTTTAAATATAGGCCTTGAACGCACGTGATATAGAGGGTTTATACATAGTGACCCCCCTGAGGTGCAACAGCAGTGTGACGATGCCAGATCTCAGCTGTTGGCACTCAAGCTCGCCCGGAAAGAAGAGCACCATCAACATGAAGTTGAGGTGAAGAGCCTCATGGCAGATCTGCTGAAGATCAGAGCTACTACGGCAGAACAATCAACAGGTGCCCAAACCAAGGAATTGGGGCGGGTAATGAAACGACTGGATGGTGTGGCGAAGAAAGCAGATCGCAGTATGCGGGTAACCGATCTCGAACTCGCTCTATCTGAGAAGACCCGACTGCATGAAGAGGAGCTACAACAACTGCGGAGAACGAGTCATGTTGAGAGAGCAGCTATGTTGGTCGACCTGCGGACAGCATGCCGCTATATTCATCGGATGGCGGCAGTAGCTCAGCAGGCAGGGGCGGCGGCACCACCTTTCTATGGACAGCTCCAAATTTTTGTGGATGCCCATGCTCTCAACCCGCCGCAGCTACCTTTACTTCGACCGGCGCAAGCGGCTCCGGCAGTACAAGTACCGGCGTCGGCGGCTCCAGCAATTCCAGCGGCAGCAGCGGCGGTGGCGGACGATGACGGTGGCGACGTCGAGGATGAACCGTAGCGGAGAACCGGTGGGTTCGGATGCGGATCCGGAATCCGATTCACCGGGAGTGCCAAGTGTTAAGGGCAAAAGCAGCAACAGCAAAGAGGAACTAGGGGGGGAGTCCTTAGATTATTATCATTAATACGTTGTATCTAGTTTATAGTGAGATATGAAAAGACGGAAGTTCTAGGACCAGGCGGAGAACTGACGAGGCACGGCAACCGTCACGGCAA
This sequence comes from Dipteris shenzhenensis, assembly GCF_047967505.1. Taxonomy (NCBI): domain Eukaryota; kingdom Viridiplantae; phylum Streptophyta; class Polypodiopsida; order Gleicheniales; family Dipteridaceae; genus Dipteris; species Dipteris shenzhenensis. The sequence goes on from NC_141621.1 coordinate 30,165,522, forward strand.
CCGTGAAGGAGTTATGTGTGCCGGTTAGATAAAAGAGAAGAGAGCGATCATTCAGGGGGCTCATTGATGAGGATCGGAGCAAGGATCAGTGTGATCAGAAGAGGAACATTGTTATGTATCAGAGAGTACGGTGTTGTACTGCTCGGAGAAGTGTAATACAGATATTCTATTGCATCTATCTTATTGTTTTATCATGAATGATTCTGTCGATCACTGTTCTACTCTATGAATTTTCATACGCAGTTCTGAAGTTCAATTACGCATGTAAATCTGTCGCAGTAGTGCGTTTCGAGTTAGTCTTCAGAGTAGAGAGGGCTAACACAAGGCATGGATGGGGTACTAAGATGGGCCATTGATGCAGATGAAGTACCTAAGGTATTGAAGCATTATCATGATGGATTTTGTGCAAGCCATTATGCCAATGATTATATAGCTAAGAAGATTTTACATGCTGGGTACTACTGGCCGACCTTGTTCAAGGATGTCACTATGTATTGCAAAACTTGTGAACCATGCCAATTCTTTGGTAGGAAAGGATTTGCATCTTAAGCAACATCACCTAGTGATGTCCATCCATCCGTTTTAGAAGCAGGGAATATATTATGTTGGGCCCCTGCCCATGACTGCCCGCAAAAAAGAAGTATGTTCTCGTAGCCACTCAGTATGCCACTAAGTGGGCCAAAGCTATCGCCCTCCCCATTGCAAATGGTAAGGCAGTTTCAAATTTTTATAATTGAATGTATTTGCACAAGGTTTGAGACACCCATGGAAATAGTATCTAACCATGGGAGTCCATTCTTAAATGAAGCACTGGAGTTGCTCATGGATCACATGGGTATTCATCATCACACTTCTAGCATCTATTATCCAGCATTGATGGGACAAACGGAGTAGACCAATGGCCTCCTTTGTAAAACCATGGGGGAAATGGCCACAGGGAATAGGAGCCAGTGGGATCAAAAGATCACTAAAGCCATGTGGGCTTACATCGCCCATAAAATGTCTACAGGTCACACTTGTTTTGAGTTGGTGTATGATACTCAGGTAGTTTTACCACTAGAGATAGAGATTCTAGCCTTGCGATTAGCACAAGAACTAAGGATGACAGAAGATGAACATGTAGAGTCCAGGTTGGTACAACTTGAGAAGCTAAATGAAACCTAGTGCCTTGCACTCCATCAAATAGAGATCCAAAAGAACCAACAAAAGGCCCGCATGGATGCTAAGATTCACAAGGGATGGGAAAGACACTTTGCTGAGGGGGATGTTGTGCTATGCTTTGATAATAGATTGGACCACCAGATGGATAAAAAGTTCCTTCCAAGGTGGACCGGTCCATACAAAGTCATCAAGGAATTTAGCAATGGTTCTATACAAGTACAGGAGCTGCATGAGCCATATGGCAAGAAGGTGATCAACAAGCGTTATCTCAAGCCCTTATGTGATGGTCCCAGGCATGGAAATGTTATGCATTCCCTGCCTGAGGGGGGGAACTATTATGGATAAATTTGACCAAAGTAAAAGGCATAAATATATGTGTATGCTTGTATGTGTGGCAATTATATAATAAAATATGGTGTGCATAGGGCCCAGGGTTGAGGTGGTAGGGCATGACCATGTGCCAACCTTCCACGTAAGAGGACCCATAAGGTGTGTTCTACATAATGCATGGTAGTTATATTATAAAATGTTAAGGTGGCATGGTTCCTCCATGTGCCACCGAGTCCACCTAGGCGGTCCCATGCCTGCATTTAGTGAGACATGGACCAAGGACCATGGGAGAAGTAATATAAAATAGATGGAGATGGATATTATATTGAATTATTCCCTCCATGTAGGATAGGCCCATGTGAGGGGGGGTGTAGATAGTCTAAGAATGCAAGTTAAATAATGGGGAAGGTAGGATGAGGTGGCAAGATTCCTTGTGCCAACCCTCCACTTGTCCTCCTAGATGATTGAACGTATTATAAAATTGGGAAGAGACCAGGGGAGTATCTTAGACTTGGGATATGGGGGTTGATATATGTGGTGTTATGGATAAAATTGTCTAAGAAAAAAGTTATTAATATGTGTGTGTGCTTTTATATGTGGCAATAGTATAATAAAATATGGTGTGCATAGGGCCCAGGGTTGAGGTGACAGGGCATGACCATGTGCCACCCTTCCACGTAAGAGGACCCATAAGGTGTGTTGTACATAATCCATGATAGTAATATTATGAAATGTAAGTGGCATGGCTCCTCCATGTGCCACCCCTCCACCTAGGTTGCATTTAGTGAGATATGGCTCAAAGTCCATAGGAGAAGTAATATAAAATAGGTGGAGATGGATATTATATTGAGTTATTCCCTCCATATGGGATAGGCCCATGTGGGGGAGGTATAGAAGGTCCAAGAGAGTAAGTTAAATAGTGGGGAAAGTAGGATGAGGTGGTAAGATTCCTTGTGCCAACCCTCCACTTGTCCTCCTAGAGGTTTGAACATATTATAAAATTGGGAAGAGACCAAGGGAGTATCATCGACTTGAGATATGGGGCTTGATTTATGTGGAAAATTGAGGCAAAGGGTTGTCGCACACAATTGAGAGTGCGTAACCGCCTAGCCCACATGGGAGACTTTTCCACACACACCATGTATGTGGGAGGATGCATTAATTGGGAGAGACCCCCTCTGTTGGCTATAAAAGAAGGGGGCTATTCCTTGATGAGACACGCTCATTCTTGTAAAGCCACCTAGCTAGTACTTTGATATTTTCCTCTCATCCTTTCTTCCAAATAAAGTATGGTCCTCTTCCCTTGATGTCTCCATCTTTACATTCCTCCTCCTATCATGTACATGCTTCTCTTCCCCCTCTCCCTTTCCCCTTGTGTGATAGTCTCCCTCTTCATTCCCTCCCCTTCTAATTCCTTTTCCCCTCCCGTGATAACGGTTCGCCCTCACAATCTCCTTTCCCCTATGGCCCTCGAGCGTTGCCATGCTTAGCCTCTAGCCTCTGGTCTTGATTTCTTTTCTGGCTAATAGAAATGGTGTGGCTGTTGGGATCGAAATCTCCACGACTAGTGGCGAATCTTCTGCTCGTACCGATCACATCTACAAAATTGTACCGTCTGTGCTCCTTCTAAGCTACTGCACGCACATTCGATTCGTGCGTCTACTATGTTCACCCGCGTGATAGTTTTTTGGGCTGCTGCATCTTCTAGTCGCAGATAGTTTTCTCGCTTCGCGCATCTACTGTGTTCACCTGTGCAACAATTTTCTGGGTTGTTGTGTCTTTTGGTCGCGGACAGTTTTCTCGCTTCGCGTGTCTACTGTGTTCACCCGCGCGACAATTTTCTGGGCTGCTACATCTCTGGTTGCGGACAGTTCTTCTGAGTTTCTGCAAAACTATTACAGCAGATCCCGCACCCCCCTCTCTTTTTCTCTTTCTCTTCTCCTTCTCCTCTCCTCTCCTCTCTTTTTATTAAAGAGTAGGATTTGAACCCAAGACTCTCCCTTCACTAAAGGGAGACTTATCATTGGGCCAACAAGTTGGAAGTGATGAAAATGTAATGATTTTTGTTGATATATTGAAATCTTAGGAACTGTAACTCTCTAACCGTGGGGAGTTTGGTCTTGCTGTAAAAAGCAAAAGTACTTCATTTCATGTGCTCTATTCACATCTCCTACTAGATCGCCGATTCAAAACTTCTCCAAGCTCACTTCACGAATGCACGCCACACAAGGAGGGTGGATATTTATGTCACTTCTTGACGCATTTAAGGATTTGGTGCCTGGTCCTCCGCACCTTACAGCTACCAATGCATGAGATCTCTTCCTTGATCTTCATGTCGACCTTCAACGGCTGATTGTCCAGTGCATTGTTCAAGGAGATGACGGGTGGAATGATACACCGTGGATGATTCATGGTGAAGAACTACTGATACACTAGGAGAACTTTGATTTTACTTCTACTCATTGTGCGGTGATCGAACTACTTGCTGCCTCAAAGGTAATTAAAACGGTGTCCTTCATCGAAGGGTGGGATGCTCCCCAAGCTTGGGGGGAGATTTGGTGCATCTGCTTGTTAATTCCTGTGGATAAGCTCATCCTAAATGGTTTATTCTCAATCTCACTACAAAGGTTTCTAGGCCTCGACTATGGTTGGTAATGTTTCGACCAAGGAATCCATTTGTACCTAATCAACCTTTTGTGCCTCATTTCAAGCTTCAAGTTGTAATTCTTTTTGGTCTAAAGATAAACTATCAACAAAGGATTGCAAGTTTATTTGGTGCTGAATGTTTGGCTCAAGTGTTGAATTCTCCCCACCCTCTCCTCCTACCTATCTTGGACTACCAAGAAACTTGGGATGTCGGAATTTTAGTCTTGGTGTGATGAAATCTTGGATCCTTCAATTTGATGGAGCTTACAAACCTTCAACCAAGGCTGCTGGTGTGGGTGTGAAGCTCACTTCACCGGGTGGTGAGGAGTATTGTTACAGCAAGTCTACACCTACAAGTACTTGCAATCAAGCTGAGAACTTGGCACTCATTTTTGGGCTACAAAAGGCACAAGAACATCATGCCAAGCAATTTGAAGTGCAAGGAGATTCTCAACTAGTGTGTGAACAAGTTAGTGGAAGGTGAAAGGTGCAGAGCAAAGGCTTGGTTCCACGACATCAACAAGAATTGGAACTTTGCAACCAATTTGAAGAGGTAAAAATTCAGCATATCCCTTGAGCTCAAAATCTAGTTGTTGATTTCTTGGCACGTGAAGCTTGTACTTCAATCACGCATGATGCAAGCACCACCCCAACAAAGCCGCAAGCCACGAAGGAGGGTGATCATTTGTAAGGAATGCAAAGGTTGTGGTAAGTGAGGCATAAGTTTATACATTAGGGGTGGGGGCCCTTTTTATTTTTTCCCAATATTGAATTTAAGTTAGGGGGGCCATGCCATATTTAAGAGGGGGGGACATAGTACAGGCTACCTTGGGTAACTAGTCTGAACAAGTTTGGTTTGGTGTATGGTTTTAAATCATCATAGGCAAAGTAATCTAATTCTGCTTATTCTGTAATCTAAATGCTTGAGAAAGAATGTAGATTTAAGGAAAGAGGGGGACATCATAGAATTTTGGTGGTATCTTATAAGCTTAAATAGGGGTGTTTAATCATCTTATGTGGATCTTAAATAGGGGGTTTTCTTAAAGTTCATGCACACAGGTGATGTCCCCCTATAATGAAGAGTGAATCCCCTGGGGTTGCTGCTATTTCCATGATTTCTTCACTCAATAGATTAAGAAATCTAAAGAGCTCAACTAAAGAAGGTTGACTCTTTAGGGGGGTTTCCATTTTCCGAGCAAAAACCCCGAGCGACGAGCGGACAAAAGGTAGGAGGGGTCAAAATATATAGGCTCAAGTCATTTTTAGGGAGCAAAAAAATCCAAATTATTTCAAGGAATATGTAAGTAAATATGAAATACTAATAAATAGATATAGAAATAAATATACCTTTATATAATATACATATATAATGTCCAAGTGGTGACTTATTTTATCACTTTCAAAAATCGTTTCTTTTCCTTTCACCATTGGTTGGATCATGAAATTTTGAGCAAATACCCTATTTATAGTTCCTCAGGTTGACATAAGAAAATAATATAATACTTTTTTAATAGACTCTCTAAGTGTATTTTTCCAAAGGAATATGGTTTGAAGAGCTTGCCCCCCAACCCTATTCCACTAGCGGAATACCCTTGGAGAGCCTACACAGAAGGGGTCATAACTTTTGCTCCTTATCTCAGATTGAGGATCTAAAAAAAGGAAAAATGTTCAAAATTTCATGATCTATGCAATGGTAGGCTTAAAATTATACTTTTGATAGTTATAAAAGATGAAAAGTAAAATTTTCAAGATGTATATGAGAGTTACAACTTCTCCCTAATTCATATTATGATAGGAAGGATTTCAATAGAGACCACATTTCCTTAAAAGTACTTAGGTTTGGAGAATTGGGAATATTTTAAAAATTCATTCCTTGCCGTCCCATATTTGATAATGTACTAGAGATTAATTTATGATCGATTATAATGGCCTCAAGTATGAGGTTTCCAATCTCTTTTTCCTACTCATCCAAGGAATATGGTATACATTGTTGTATGAGAGCTTCAAATATGGGATTGCTAAAGATTAGGGAAACTATTTTAAATTGATTTAATTACCATAATCCTCAAAAGAGAGTATGGTAGGGAGGTATTTATAGGAGTTTCTAAAGTGTTCACTATTCGTTCATATATAGATGATGTTCTCTAAAATGAGGATTATAATGAGAAATAAGTAAGTATATGGTTCCATAAATGAGAAATTAAGAAAGAATTCTACATTACTTTAAGAAATATACATGCATGGTTGGTGTCAAAAATTATCGCTCGAACTTTTTTGCTCGGAAAGTGTGCACATCCACTCTTTAGTAACTATACCTATAATTGATACCCTTGTGATCAATGAAGAAGTATGAGTGATCACCATCAAAGTCAAAAAGTATACCATACTAGGTGTAATAGTAGATGGTGATTCGGGAGTAAGTATAGTCTTGAGAGATATTACCAAGCAGCTAAAGATATTGCTAACATCAAGAAGAAATGAAAGGCACCGAGCATCTTGCTTTTCAAAAAATTATGTTTAAGCAACTTAACTAAAGACACTAAAAACACTTATTTCATTAATTTTAGACTCATATGTCTACATTTGGACTATTCCTTAAAATCCTTCCCAAATGAAAAGTTTACTTTATAAAAATGTCATTCGAGAATAAAAAGTTTACTATTTAGCACTATCATTTCCACATAATACATTTCAAAACATCTCGCTACAATGTTGCACTAATAATGCAAAAACCACTATTAAATCCTAACTTTGTATTTCTTGTTTTTAAGAATCGCATTCTTAAATTAAAAATCCCTTCAGTTATTAGTTTAAATCTATGAAAAACCACACTCTTGAAGATTCACAAAATTTAAAAAAGGTATACACGAGAGACCTACAAGACTCTTTTTACTTTCAATGCAAAAAACTATAACACTCTTGAATATTCAAGAAATTAAAAGGCTTATATAGACTTGAGACATGATGGAAGCCTCTTTTGTACTCTAAACAATAGCAATAGCTCTGCTTGCAATTTTACATTATCATAAGTTTAAAGAAATATTGCTCTGGATGAGTCTTTGTACAAAGGATCTACCATGGCCTTTTCAATAATTTATTTATGCCTTTATAGTGAGTTAAGTAAAATGGGCGATCCAAACATAAAAGGATCTTCCGTGGCCTTTTCAATAATTTAATTTTGCCTTTATGATGACTTAAGTAGAAATGGGCAATCCAAACATTTGCTTGTTCGAATGTCCTTTTCTGTCATCACAAAAATGGGTGATCCAAACATTTACTTGTTCGAATGTCCTTTCTATTGTCACTTGTTGCTTGGGTGCCATTTTAATTCACTCTCATCTAACCACCACCACCACCTTGAATCTTTCTCGATATTTGAATGGTGTTATCATGGGCATTCTTCATTTGCGCTATCTCCTTCTCCTTCCTCCTTGGTGAGAATCTTTATGAACTCTGTAATGTGTGAAATAATTGGTTGTGAAAATTTATTTTTTCTTCTACATCATACCCCATGTGCTTCTTTGTTTTCTTCATCTTTGATTTCCAAGATACTATGACTGTCTCTGTGGAAATCTTTGAAATTGCATCATGGTTTGGGACCCATTCCTTTTTCAGACAACTACTATACAATGTATTCTTATCCTGGTTCTCCTTCCTACCCCTTGGCTCATACCTTACCATTGTAAATGTTGTAGCTCTCCCCTGGTCATCCATGCTCACATCCACTACTTTTGCAACCCAAAACTTCATGTTCTCATGTTCATCATCCAATGGTCGAAACTGCAACCAAACAATGGACGTCTATGTCTATTTGTGGCATAAACTCTCTCTTCTTGGGTCCACAATATGGATGTGGTAGCAACTATTCAAAATCATTTTCAAAGAAACCACATGTTGGGTGCAACTCATTACCAGCATTTTGCCAAAATAAAGGCCTTAATATCATCTTTTGGAATTTTTGCAAGGTCCTTTAGCAATTGGTAGCTCTCGCTAATTACAACAGTAGTGTGTTCCTTCCAAGAGGACTTCCAATTAGGAAATCTCTGGAGCATTTCCTCTTTGTATGTAATAAAAGCTTTTAAGCCTTCTATTTTACCTTTGGATTTCTCGCTGAATTCTTTTATAGGAGCCCATGTTGGATGCCTTTCTTTTCTTGGAATTAAAGTTAGAGAGAGTAAGGTTCTTAAGGTTCCCATTTTGTATCAAGAGAATAGTGTTGCCACTGCATCACTGGTTTTTAATCCTTAAAGAAAAAGCAAAAATAGTGTGGAGCACCATGACCTACTGAGGGCATCACCACCTTTTTGTATGAAAGGTAGAATAAAGCTATTCCAATCATACATCCTTTCAACCATTGAGCATATTGTTCCTTCCTTATGGCCATCGACTTGTCTCCCACATTTTCTTATCAAGTCATGCATTGTCTCCATGTCCTTGTGTTTTAGTTCTCTTGAGACCATGCTAAATACCTGATCGTCGATATCCTCATGTGTGTGCCCAACCACCAACAAAAACTCAACTTCAATCTCATTGAAGATTCTATGAGCGATTAGCATTGAGCAAAATGCAAAGAAGAGTACATTCTTATTCTCTCATCCATAATTATTGTCTGCCTATACTCTCAAATTTTCTCATAGGCAACCTTTTTTTGGATTTACATTGTGAATTACCTTCATAATGGATGTTACAACTTGATTGCTATCATGTAGATGCAATGAATCAATCTAGATTTTTAAATAATTAATAAAGTATATTATTGAAAAGAGACTAATGTTCTTTATAATGGTTGTTACAGCTTGTTTGCAAAAGAAACTCACAAAGGAGATGGGTACAAATTTTATTCTGGGGATGGAGGTGATTCTAGGTTGTAAAAGAGAAGTAGTTGCATTTTCTACAATCCATGAAAGTGATCCAAATTCTATTTGTCACTTTAGAAGACTAACCCCTAAATCCTAACACTAGCCTTCTATACCCTAACCCCTAATCCCTAAACCCTAACTCTTAAACCCTAGTCCCTGACTCCTAAACCCTAATCCCTAAACCATAAAACCCAAACTTGAGAACCTAAATCCTAAACCCTAAATCCTAATTCGTGAACCCTAACCCCTAATTCCTAATCCTCTCCTAATCCTAAAATCCTAAACCTAAACCCCTAAACCCTAGCCCGTAGTCCCTAAATCCTAAATCATAATCCTAGACCTCTTAACTCTAAACCCTAACCCAAAACCCAAAACCCAGAACCCTAACCCCTAAACCTTTAATCTTAATCTTGGCCCTATAAACCCTAAACCCTAACCCCTAAATCCTAAACCCTAACTCCCAAACCCTAACCACTAATCCCTAAAACCTAAATCTCAATCCTTGATCCTTAATTCTTAAACCCTAATCTTAGCCCTCTAAACCCTAAACCCTAAAATCCTAACCCTATCTCCTAAACCCTGACCCCTAATCCCTAAACCATAAAGCCTAATCTTGATTCTCTAAACCCTAAACCCTAACTCGTAAAAACTAACCCCTAATTCCTAAACCCTAACTCCCAAACCCTAAACCCTAAACCCTAAACATTAACCCCTAAACCCTAAACCCAAACCGCCAAACCCTAAACCCTAAACCCTATGATTGATTTAAGTAATATCATTTATTTAAGTAATAGTTTTCATTAGGGTTGATAAGTGGCAGTGGAAGTGAAAGTAGGAATGTGGGAATGGGAGTGGGAGCTGGGAGGTGGGAGTGCGAGAAAGGGATGGTGGGAGTGGGAGAAAGGGAGGGTGCGAGTGGGAGAAAGGGAGGATGCGAGTGTGGAACTGGGAGTGGGAGTGGGAGTGGGAGTGGGAGAGGGGAAGGTGGGCATGGGAGTGGGAGTGGGAGAAGGAGTGGGAGTAGGAGTGGGGGAGGTGGGGGTGGGGGTGGGAGGGTGGGAGTGGGGGAGAGGGAGTGGGAGTGGGTGGGAGAGGGGGAGGTGGGAGAGGAGAGGGTAGAAGAGACCAATGGGAGAAAAAATAATGTGATGGAAGGGCCAATGGGAGAGGATACAATAAAATGTAGGGACCAATGAGAGAGAAGCACTAAAAACCCTAGCTTTTCTTATATATACTCTCCTCCTCTCATTCTTTCTCCCATTTCAACAAGTAAGAGCAAGAGGAGAAGTGGGAGGAGGAGCAAGAGAAAAACCAAGTACAAGCATACTTTTCAATCTCAACCTTTTTCCAGGTTTTTTTTTTAAATTTTCTTCTTTGAAATTTTATTTTAGAGAGAGAAAGAAAAGAGAGAGAGAGAGAAAGGTGGAGAGTGAGAAAGAGAGAGGGGAGAGTGAGGGAGGGGATATGTAGAGAGAGAGGGAGTAGGAAGGTGCACTGCTATAGTATCAAGAGAAGGGAGAGAGAGAGAGGCGAGAAAGAGGGAGAGAGAGAGAGGAGAGGAGAGGAGAGAGAGAGAGGCGAGAAAGAGGGAGAGGAGAGGAGGCGCGGCAGGGAGATAGATAGAGAAGGGAGAGAAAGAGGCGAGAGAGACAGAGAGAGCAAGAGAGTGCCATGCAAGAGAGAGAAGGGAGAGAGAGAGGTGAGATAGAGGGAGGGAGGGAGAGAGAAAGAGAGAGAGAGAGAGAGAGAGAGAGAGAGAGAGAGAGAGAAGAGAGAGGCTGAGGCAGAGAGGTTGAACGGAGGGGCTAGCAGGGGGGGACTGAGTAGAGAGGCTGAGCAATGGGGCTAAAACGAGAGGCTAAGGCTAAGAGGCTGAGCGGAGGCATTAGCAGAGATGCTGAGTAAGAGGATTACCAAAAAGCGAGTGGAGAAAAGCGAGCAGTCCCAAATAAGCGAGCAAGATTAAATAGGTTTCAAGCGAGTGAGAACCTCATCCACCATCTTATTCCTCTTGATATCATTGGAACAATTGATGTGATCATAAGCAAATCAAACATATTCCAAAAATGAAGGCATGCCTGAAACTCACAATTAACTTCTCTTTCATCCTCATACTATCACATTTGAGTCATTGTGGAGAGATAGAGACACAACAATACATAAAACTTGCGATAAAAAAAGCAAACACTACTCAAATTGAACATCCACACATCAAGATAATGACATATGACAAGGTAGAATATATGACTGAAAATATGTAAACATGATCATGTGCTACATATACATATCATGTCCTTTATGCTTGCAGGAGATCGTCCATACATTCGATCCAAATACATGGAAGCAAAACCAACTATGGCCTATAGCAGTGGAAATAGAAGCTTCTTAATGCCTGGTGCTTATTTTTCGTTAGATGCAGCAAGATACTAGTTACAGAGTGTCTTTGCCAATGATTTCACTTGAATCATGCTCCTCTTATGCTTGAGTTTGTGGTCACGTATTGAGTTTAACATAATAGTCTATAGGATATTGGATGAGCAATCAACATAGTGGTTTAGATGCATTCGTTTCTAGTTCCGATAGAACTATCATTCAGACATTGGTCATAATAGAAGTATGGAGAGATAAAATCCTTTTTTGGCTCCCCAAGTTTTTCAAAGCATGGTGTTGTCCATATTACATAGTATTTTCACTAAGCAAAATTAATCCTTATGATGAAAATGTGTTTTTTTTCTTTTGAAAATCGTATCCTGTAGTATGAAAAACTTTAAGGAAAACATTGCACTTAATCAATATTGGAAATTGATGTGAGTATGAGTGTATGCATCCATTAGTGATGTATATGAGTGTATGCATCCATCCATGATGTATATTGTTGTACTAATCCATGGTGCTTTACGGCTTCAGTTGTTTGTAGCGCAATTAATCACAACAATGTTGTATTTTTTTAGAGAAAAATGCCATAAAAATTTCATGCTACAAAACACACACAAAAAAATGGCATTTGTAGCATTTTAATCCAAGCATTTCCTACAAACAATCTCCATCCCTCCCTTTCCTACTTGCTCCTTCCACCCACCTCCACCCTCTTGTTGCCCTTCAAGACTGCCTCTTGCCTCCTCACCTCCTTGCTTCCTCACCTCCTCACCTCCTTGCTTCTTTGCCTTCTCACCTCCTTACATCATGCTTGCTGCTGGCAATTCCACCGTCCCTCCCCTCATTGGCCATAGCTCCTCTACTCCTCACGTTTTCCTTCCCCTCATTGGCCAACTCCTCTACTCCTCACGTCATCCTTCCCCTCATTTTGGTGTCTCCAATGAATAGCTTGGGGGTCTTGTTTTTGAAGGCAGGAAGCATAAGAATGGCGACACTTTAATGCACTGTCATTTTTGTGCTTCTGCCACCCAAAAACAAGACCTGCAAAGCCCTTGCTTAAGCTTGAATGAGCCTCTTGATTTTGGGCGTGTAATGGTCAAAAATGGCAACGCGTTAAGCCATTTTCGACCATTATACCCCAAAATTCAAGAGGCTCATTCAAATTTAAGCAAGGGCTTTGCAAGCATTACAAGTCTAGTAATTGAAATCAATCAAATTAGGAATTGGCAAACTCGATTTGGGAATGTTCAGATATACTTTGTCTTTGAATAATGCCTTGGATCATGGGATGGGGACCCATGAACCTGCTGCTTGTGATGACGAATGGTTCTGCCCTCGACTAGAGGTGACATGGGTGTAGTAGTAAAAGGGAAAAAATGTGGATATGATAGCCCTCATGGAATCTCTAAGGGGTCTTGCTTTTGGCCATGATTTTCACATTCTAGCACTTGAGCCATACATCAATTTCCAACACTTGAGGCATATAGTGGCTTCACCCACACAACGTTGCTAGCTGCAATCCACGCATCAAGCAATCTCATATTCTGTATCTAGAGACATCATGAGGGTTACAGCCTCTTTTTGGTAGCCTTACTAGCAATATGTATTGAAAAAAAATGTATTCAATTATTATATTCTTCCTTGCTTATGAATGGTCTTAATGCATCCAAATTGTAGAACTATTTCAATACTACTGGTTAGTTATATTGTATAATAACCTCCATATGTATGCTCGTGAGACAACAAAAAAGAGACTTGGCAGCCCAAAAATGATAGCGCATTGATGCACTGCCATTTTTGGGATACGAGGCCTCTTTCTTAATGTCTCGTGAGCACAAGAACAAGCAGTTGTGTTCCTTACCTTTCTCTCCAATGGGGGTCTTCATTTTGGGGGGTGTATGCCAAAATTTGATAAACAACATCATTTGATGCATACAGTTTTATTAAATAGATAAAATAGGCATGAAAACCATCTAAATTGGCTCTTGCCATTTGATTTGATGTATGATATGACCCCATTTGGACTTGTAAGTCCAAAGATATGGGGTCCTACTTTTAGGGCTTGAATGCTTGAAATAGGCAGCGCATCAACACACTGCCTATTTCATACATTTAGGCCTCAAAAGTAGGACCCCATGCAGGATTGCATGGGGTCCTACTTTTGAGGCCTAAATGTATGAAATATCCTGCATGGGGTCCTACTTTTGAGGCCTAAATGTATGAAATAGGCAATGTGTTGACGTCTTGCATGGGGTCCTACTTTTGAGGCCTAAATGTATGAAATAGGCAGTGTATTGACGCGCTGCCTATTTCAGGCATTCAAGCCCTAAAAGTAGGACCCCATATCTTTGGACTTACAAGTCCAAATGGGGTCATATCATACATCAAATCAAATGGCAAGAGCCAATTTAGATGGTTTTCATGCCTATTTTATCTATTTAATAAAACTATATGCATCAAATGATGTTGTTTATCAAATAGGACCTCGTATCTTTGGACTTACAAATCCCAATGGGATCATGTACTATATCAAATCGAATGGCAAGAGCCAATTTTGATGGTTTTCATGCCTATTTTTTTCATCAATCAAAACTGTATGCATGAATATATACATCAATATATGCATCAATATATACATATGTATGTATGTATATACATACATACATACATACATACATATGTGTGTGTGTGTGTGTGTGTGTGTACATATACATATACATATATATATATATATACACACACAGATACATATATATGCACATATAGATATATATGTATGTATATACATACAGCAAAATTAGGACCTCATTGGTTGCCTATTTCATGCATTTTGTTGTCTCATGAGCATAAGAACAAGCGTGTTGAAAACAATTCACCAGTCCCATATGTTGACATTCCTAAAAATAAATGATATCTTGTGACATTTTTAAGTGATAAATATCTAATTATGTCTTGTACTTGAGCCACCCATTCTGGGGTGTGCCTTTCGAGTTTTTTCCTATATGTTTCTGGGATTCACTTGTTGTTTTGCATATGCTAGAATGAGATTTTGATGACTTTGTCTGAGAGTTCATACTATTATATGTAAATGAGATCTTGATGACTTTGTCCAAGAGTTTATAGTATTACGTGCTAATAAATGAATGATGCTTATATTATGTGCAATTTGCTCATTCAAGAATTACAAGACAAGATAATGAAGCATAGTGTTGTCTTAAGAAAGTCAAAGAAGATAGTGTAGTTGATAGATATGGAAGATGCTTCAAGGAAGATGAAAGTAGACCAAGTTCTCCAAGGAGCAGTTGCAGCACATTTTAGTACACCGAGGTAATAAGAAGCAAAGTTAAAATGTTGTTGTATCTTCTTGTGCAATTACAAACAAAGAATATAACCAAATAAGTAGATGGCCTGAGGATTGGATTAAAAATGCATTAAGCAAGACAAAGAGACCTGCACCATTGCCTCTTCTTGTGATAGATATGATCACCTCATGCTATAAGTGACACGTTGGATTTAAAGGGCCACTCGATAAAAAGATGCCATGGATAGTGTCTGTAGTAGGAGCACATTTTGAATGCATGGATGTTTTAAAAAAGTTGCCATGTGATGTTTTCTTGGGCCTTATTGTCCTATACACGGTCTCTGAAGAAGAATCACATCGATGGAGTCAAGAGGAATTTTCTGGCTTATTCACACTCTTGGATTCGATTAATGAGCATGATAAATTTGTCCTTGTTGCATTTATCAAGGACTTAGAAGCCATCAAGATGTTAACTGAATGTGCAAAACAACAAAATTGGAATACCATCTTAGCATGGGGTTCATATGATAGAAATGATAATCGAACATCTCACCAATACATGGTGCTTCGCATCTTCTTTTACAAAGTAGATGATTATAATTGTGGCCAACTCATGCCATCAAATAGGGAGCTTAATCTCTCCTGGGTAGAAAGAGAGAACGTAGAAGAAGGATGGAATTTGGAATATGTTGATTGTTTGATTGATTCATACTGTCATGAGGAACACCATGTTGTAGACGTATTCATAGGTGGGGTTACCAGTCGAGCAGCTCTCTTAAAAACAAGATGTCTAGCCCTCACAAAATCAAAAGGTGATGTGGGAGATTTGGAGACAATGTGTGCACACATTATTGAGGTTGATGAGTCTCTGAAGGTGCAGATGGGACAAGACATTCCTAAAGACAGGGCATCCGACGAGGCAACTCCAATGACAAGTGTTGAGCTTCTGAAACAAATAGACAATGAAGCAAAGAGACCTCATCCAACATCTCCAAGGAGTTCAGATGATGAAGGACACAAAGGTAATAATACAGGACATTCCTAAAGACAAGACATTCCTAAAGACAGGGCATCTAATGAGGCAACTCCAATAACAAGTGTTGAGCTTCTGAAACAAATAGACAACGAAGAAAAGAAACCTCATCCAACATCTCCAAGGAGTTCAGATGATGAAGGACACAAAGGTAATGATACAAAAGACAAAGAGGACTCAGACAATGATAATATATGAAATTTATTTTTGGTACATATGATGATTTCTATTTTTTCTTAATTCGATTCATCTTAGTTGTTGTTATTGCTGTATGTTGGATTTGGATATATTAGCATAGTCTTTTTAAATCGAATGTAAGACTTTTCTTATGTGTTCACAATGGAATGATATGAAGAGCATCGAGGAAGGGACATAATCCTTCCACCCCTAGATTGCTTTATTTTAAACGACACAATTTATTTGATAGTTTGTTTAATATATAAATGACTCAAACTTATATTATTTTTCATATGGGTACTTGACAGGTGCTTTTCAATTAATAACTACTATGAAGAGAAATGTTCATGAAGATAAAGATATACAAGATGATTATAAAAGTGTTCATGTACATGGGAACTTAGATATTAACAATTTCCATAAGAGTGTGGATCATTGCACATTAGAGAAATCCCACAGTGTAGGAGATTGCAACTTAGGTGAATCTATTCAGCTAAATCAAGAAGAAGACAAAGAGTCTATGCATATATTTAGTGGTTGCTCACATGAGTTATTAAACCGTGCTGTTGATCATGAAAATACTCTACAAGTACAAGAGGACCTTGAGATGGACATTTCTAAAGAGTATTCAAGAGAAACTATAAAAGGTTCCTCTTAAACAAATTATTCAATGCAAGAATCCACACAGGGTTCATCACATACAAAGGAGACTCATTGAATTCATAAACGTGCCATCATTTTAGACTTAAATGGATTATTGCTATGCAAGGTCGATAATAAATTCTTTGATAATAGATGCTAGAATATTCACAGAGAGAAGATATTGCTATGGAATGGATGCATAGAGTTTCTACATATTTTTCTTGAGCACTTTAATGTGGGCATATGGTCTTGTGCCTTGGGTGGAATATAAAGCAGAAAATTCAATTACTAGAAGAAGTAGCAAATAAAAAGTCGCCTTTCTTCATGGTTTGGGGACAAGAGGAATGTTATAAGAGGAAAAATCCTCCATTATTTAGACCAGACAAGAAGAATGTAGAAGCGTAATTTTTCAAGCCACTTTATACCATGTGGGAATCGTGGAAAGGACAATATGATCAAAAAACACTATCTTGATCAATGATAGCCCATATAAGGGTTGTCTAAATCCTCTTGGTACTTGTTTGTTTCCACATCCATTTACACTTAAGAGTCAATCCAATGTTGAACTCATATTAGAGAGTATTGCCTTATCTCCTTGAATTGAGACATGTTTCAAATGTCCGATCAATGATCATAGTAGATCCCTTTGGTCAATGTCCAGTTATAGCAGGTCATCCCTTGTATGAAAACTTTCAGAGTGTTATCAAGCATTTTCAAAATTTAAGGAGCGATCTTCCTCCTCTGAAAATATTTTGGGAAGAAAGTTACTCTTCCTCAGACAAGGAGAAGTAACCATCAAATTTTTCAAAGCAAGATTTTTTTTTAAAAAATGTAGTTAATGAGAAAACTAGCAGCACTAAGGAGATTGTCTATAGAACAACTTTACATATTACAATCAATGCACCATGTGGATTCAATGAGTGATGTGGAGGCAATCTTAAGGGCTCAACAACTTGGATTCTTGAGTCGATACATTACGAGCAGAATTATCTTCAGCCTTTGGAAGATTGGCAAAGAAAACATGGCAGTAAGAGAACAAGTAAAAAATGATCCCATTTTTCAAACTCAATTATATCTCTGATTCCTCTATAAGTGGTGCAACTGTATAAGTTTTCCTAGTACTCATAATAATTTGCATCAAGCTTTGTTTTCAATTAGCATGGCATTGAAAATAACACAATGTTTATAAGCTTTAAAGAATTGTACTAACTCTAATGCTTTCCTAACATCCATTCATATTGTTAAAGGACTTGATGCCCAAAAAAATTCACAGTTAAGGCAATCATGTAAGCTCTCCAAGTTTTGGACATTTTATTTAGTTGAAGCAGTCTAGCTGACCACTTTTTGATCTGGTCTGTTGCAAGCACAGATGAGCTAAAAAGGTGTGAAGATATGATATGAGCTATTACAGATATTACTTTTGGAAATGTAGCTGCATTGAAGGAATTCAGAAGTTCATTTGATGATAGGGTTATCATTCAAAAGAAACCTCAATACTTGTCATTTGGTAGAGAAGATATCTCAATCCTCTTAAATCCATTGAAAGATGTTAATGACAAAGTAATGATGTCCATCCTCAAGTTTGATACAACTTTTTTTTGTCTTGATACTTTAGTATTTCATTTGAATCTAATGATCTAACGTTCGTTTATTTATTTGTGTAGTAGGGTTATATCAAAGTTTCTAAGATCAGTACAAAATCGTGATCTAACGTTCGTTTATTTATTTGTGTAGTAGGGTTATATCAAAGTTTCTAAGATCAGTACAAAATCGTTAACTTATCAATTCAATTGAAGGCTTTCATGGCTCAATGTTATTGTAAGTATTCTCTTAATATGTTGTCACTTCCATGTTATGTATTGTCAAAAGTTATCCAATACACAGACTCGGTCCTTTTATATGTTTGATGGGTAGGTCGACACATAAATTGGTGTCTACTATTGAAGAAATCAAGCAGCACCAAGGTAACTCAGTAGACACAAAATATTTCAAAAAACGCATATCAGTGAAACAAAAGGATGGGCATAGCTATCAGTGGCGAGTGAGCTACAATTGCATGGTAGTCCTCAACAAATTTTTTGAATGGTACTCACATCTCTCAATGGAGGTATATATAGAGATCGATCTACATACATTTATGGCTGAGACCATTCGAGATGTAATTGCTACAATCAAGAAACATGTCATTGAAGTAGTCGAGTCTACACCCAAAGAAACATAGCAAAGAATTGAGTCTCCAAAAGCATCATAGCTTCCAGCAGAGTTGGAGATACAATCTACGCCCAAAGCATCCACACCAAAAGAATCCCAACTTGTAGAGGAAGAAGAGATTGAGTCCACTCCAAAAGCATCATAGCCTGTAAGGAAGGAGAGTTTTAGTCTAACTCCAGAGCATCATAGCCTTTACAAGTTGCATCACGAAAGTCTACAGACTCATTGTGAACCATGTAGATGATGTTGTAAAGTAATCCAAATTTCTTGTAATAAAGACAATATGAATTGGCTCATGAGGATTTTTTTGTTAACTACGTTTAATATCTAAAAGATTGAGGGATATTTACTCATGATGTAAATTTATTCCATGTGTATTATATAATGATATAGATGTCTAATGATGTGGTTCTGTAGAAATATTATATGTGATGATGACAATTTAACAATTATAATAATTTGGATTGCTCAGAATGAAGCAAAGCAAGAGGCAAGAAAGAGCATTATAAAAAACATTGAAAGAAAAGAACATTCTCCTTTTCTTGCAATAAAAAACATTAAATGCATCCGCACAAATATACAAAATAAAAACAAAAAACAAGCAAATATAAGTGAGTTTTAGTATTAAAAAATAAGAAATGAATGCAATGATAAAGGATTTGAAGGAAAATCTTTAAGCATCCAAGCAATATCTACAATGCAATTTGCATAAATAAAAAGTAAATATAAGTGAATTTTAGTATAGCAAAATTGAAATTTAAGTGCACTAATAAATGATTTGAAGCCAAACTTTCCATTGATTGTTGGTGATAGCTTGTACCTATTGATCATACTAACTTCAATATGTATTGATGATGAGTATAGTGCTTTTCACAAATTCATGCCATGTATCTTGATAAAAGTTTGTTTCAAATTTTGTCTTTTATTAGATCAAAATTTTGAGTGCCAAAAAAAGTGGGACTTGGGGTTTTCCCTCTTTTCCTAATACGGTGTTATTACACAATCTCAATATATTGATTACGTGTTGATGCCTTTCCAAAATGAGCTTGTTAGATTTGTTTGCAATATGCACTAAGACATGATCCAATAGTTCCTATTTTAAAATATCATGATAAACCTATTTAGATCTCATTCCCAATCCCCTTCAAGCCACTTACTGCTAGCGATCCTACATATTAGAGAGCTTTAATCGACTCTAGTGACCAATAATTCCATAGAATGGTGGGTAGGATGCGTCAGTGAATGTAATTTTAAGCCACAAAAAAAAAAATCATGAAAAATGGGGCTATTCATATTGCAATGAGAATGTGACATTTTCAAAAAGAGGTTAGTTTCTAACAATTTCGACACTAGCAATGGATATGTTTTGGATCTCATTGGTATAAATCAACTTTTGAGATGATGTTGCTATCAACACTTTAATGTAGATGTTACATGTTAGAGAAACATGATGGAAATAATTTCATATTTTATTTTATCTTACCTCACTTCAATCGTGTGATTCTAAGAGGAGTGGATTTGAAATGAAATAAATCAAGCACAATCAGTAGATGTTGGAATCTATTCTGAAAAACCACTAGTGGTGGGATACGGAGTACCAACTATGACTTGAAATGTTTCGCAAAAAGGAGTTAACAATAGAAGCATTGAATGAATTATATACATTTGCATTCAAAAGATAAGCCCAACAAAATTTGTAATGAACTCTGAGAAGGAGGGGACTCAGCCCAATGCCAGCAAAAAAGTCCAAAGAGACCTTTGACAAGGAAGCAAGAGGAGGTGACACAAAAAATGGTGTTCTTGTAGCCACTCATTCAAAGGGCCTCATCAGGGGAAAATAATATAGATAAGATGTATTCCAATAATAAATACCCTCATTGGAAAGACAAAAAGGAGTTGACAATAGAAGCATTGAATAAATTATAGAGATTGCATTCAAAAGATAAGACCATCACAATATGTAATGAACTTTGAGAAGAAGGGGACTCAGCCCAATGCAAGAAAAAAAGTACAAAGAGACCTTGGAGGAGGAAGCCAAAGGTAGGCTATTTGCACCAGACAATGTGTCATGTGATTTGTTTAAGCCCCAAAAGAAGGCACAAATTTTAAACTACATTGGACCAACTGTTATGTATTGTCGTGGAATTTTTGAAAATTTTGATAAAGAAACTCTCAAGGGAAGTGGATTGGGAGGAAGAAAGAAAAATGAGACCCAAAGCATAACATGAGCAACAACCATAAGATCCGTAAGTTCTCCAAGTAGAACTAGAAGATGAGGATTATAGAGTTTTGACTCTCAAACTTTAGTGAGATGGATGGGAGTTTCTTGTTGTGCTACTAGATTATAGATCTGGAGTGAACATCATACCTCATCTTACATAGGAAAGAAGGGGACCGACAAAAGCCTGGATCCAATAACACTGTATTAAAAAATTTTGGACTTGTCTAAAGTCCAATTTCAAAATGGACTAAAGAAAAGTCCAAAAGACCCCAAATACACTCCTAATGCAATTTTTAAAGAAAAATTTAGAAAACAAATACTTGATGAGATCACCAACTACTTGAACATTAATAGGTTGACCAACTCTCTTACAAAGGTGGTATACATATATACCATCTTGGTGTAGAAATACACCCTACCATAAGAGCCACACATGATGCGAATTTGCCACTCAAAATCAAAACATACTTGAAATTCTAATATGATCTACTCAGCGCCATCAGGCTTGTTTTAGAGAATACAAAATAAGATTAGCAACTATATTATTACAGACCACATAGGCCTAGACCAAAAGCTTGAGATAAAAAAAATTTGATATAATCTGCTCAACCCTTGGGGGGTGCACTATTAAGAAACCCTATGTATCACGTGCATTCAAGGGGTTTTTAAAAAACCCCTCGATTAAAATTTTGCCCCCAATAAAAACACCCCTCTTTACTTATGAACTAAGTGATTTTTTCCTAAAGTTGAATTTAAAACCCCTCTTGTTATTGTAATCTTGTTAAATTTTTTCAAAAAGTTCAATTAAAATACATCTCCTTTTGAATGCACATGGTACACTAAAATTTTGTGAGGTGAACCCCCTGAGGCTCAACCCCACTAGGCTTGTTGCAAAGAAGATTATTAAATATACTATTATAGACCACACAAGGCGAGACCAGATATAATTCCACACAAGCCAAGACCACATAGGTCAAGATATGCCACATAGATCGAGACCACAAAGGTTGAGATATATTGCCACACAAGCCAAGACCACACAGGTCAAGATATGGTGCCACATAGGTTGAGACCACACAGGTCATGATGGACTGCATAAAATAATAGGCTCATGACATAGATGAGCTATGAGTTTCTAAGGTAAAGCTGCGACACACGCGGCTATCACAAGAAGACCTATCAAGAGATGGTGACACACACCTTCTATACAGTAGCATGTCACAAGCCAATCAATATCTTATGAAGACTAGAAGTTTTGATAATTAGTCTCTCTTATCTGCTCAACAACCCACTCTTCCACTGACTCCACATCTCTATCCTCAATATAATTACAATGAAGAAAGAAATTCAAGTAGTCACATATTGTTTCTTGATAATTTCTTTGTGAGGCCCTGATTGTTTCTTCATCATCCGCATCAAATCGCCCATACTGAGTGATGTGATAATGAAGGTTACGTAAGAAGTTGAACAGATCCTGTGGCACTTTTTCTCTCTCCTATCTTTCGAATCTCCTCCCTCTCTACGCACCTCTGTGCATCAAATTCCTCTCTCTCCATCTATGTCAATGGAGAACCTTGTTGAATTCTGGCCTCTCTATTTGATGATTGACCAACAATCCACTCTTTAAGACTATTATATCCTGACTCTACATCTCCTACGATTTGGTATACATCCATGGGTGGAAAGATGGAAGAAGAAAGTGTTTGCAAAGGACTAGGATGGAGGAATACTTCACTACCTCAATGTGGAGGTAGTGAAGTGGAGAGAATAAATAGAGAGAGGATGAGAGAATTGGTGAGCACTCAAGTGTATTTGCATGAAGGAGATGAGGATGGGTGAGTGGGAAGTGAAAGGTTCAAAATAAAGTCAGTGGAGCATTGGGAATCGATACTTGGAAATGAATGCTCTACTTTTAGTGAATGGAGCATTGAGAATGCTCTACTTTCAATGAGTGCTCTGCTTTTAGTGATTGAAGCATTGGAAATTGATACTTGAAAGTGCATGCTCTACTTTTAGTGAGTGGAGCATTGGGAATCAATACTTGGAAGTGAAAGGTTACAAATATATTTTCCTCATCACACATTTAATATTTCTTAATAATCACATCATCGGTCAAAGTGACTAATACAAAATACACTGATTTTATTCCAAAATTACTTTTACATTGAATATTTAAAGACGTTGCTCTTAGTACCAATCACAGGCCCTTTCTAGAGGGTCCTAGCTAATACAAAATATATTATTTTATTCCAAAATCTCTTTTACATTGTATATTTAAAGCTATTGCTCTTGAGTACCAAGCACATGCCCTTGACTACTAGGGTCTTGACTAATAGGATGCTCTAGGTGCTTTGGAGGATTACGATCCTCACCATTCTACTCTAGAGGATTAGGATCCTCACCAATCTTTAAGCTTTTAGGCTCAGGATGTTTGTTTAGTATCCCACCTACTCCACTTTCTTGACCTTGATGGGTGGGATCCTTGCGAGTCTTCCCGCTTCCAATTTTAGTCTCTTTGCTTTATATCCCAGCTGCTCCACTTCCCTAGCCTTCATCTAGGATTTTGAATGGCTTATGGAGTTTTAATTTCTCTACACTTTGCAGTTTTGTAGCTTTCCCTTTTCCTTCGAGGTAGTGGACTACTTCTTGCCTCTGGTTGTGCCGTATGACAAGTGGAACCTCCTTTGCTTCCTCTGATACAAACTCACTCTTCCTCTTCATGCATAGTTCAAGCATGAGATCCCCACTAGATGAAGAGCTATCCACCTCCTCATTACTTGCACTAGAGTCATTAGTCTCTGAGTCACCTTCTTTGTCTCCTCTCTCTTCTTCGAAGACCGTAGTGCAACTGTAAAGTGCATCAAAATATTGTATTTGATGGGGGGCATTAATGATATTTACATTAATAACTTGGTGTAGCTGTTTTTTAGTTGCAAAACCCATTCTATACAATGCTACCATCCACCCATCATTCAATAGGTTGGATACCATCTTACCTATCAATTGATGGTGCTTTGGCTTTCGATAGTCCACCATTGATGTATCTAGTTTAGAATTTTCTTCCTCGTTGTGATAAAGCTCCAAGGCATTCACAAGAAGTTGAATTAAAGGACCGCCACCCATATTTAAGAAGCAAATCAAGTATGGATTCAAGAATTGAATACCTCTACCTTCTAGCATGATCAAGTCATAGCGCAACACTACACCACATGTGAAAGATTTTTGTGAGTGGATATCCAATGGATGTCAAACTGGCAAAGAGGTGATCTCTTTGTGCTTCTGACACAAACATGACCAATGTTGATATTTTCTTGTCTTCCAAAGGGCCATGTATGATAAACTTTAGGTCAACTATCCTTGCCACTCCAAAGTCTTGTAACTCATCCAAGATAAACACACATGACTTATCCCAATGTTTGCTCTTTCCCACGGCTTTCGCAAGAAGAGCAAGGTTTTCTTAGTATGTAGGGTTCAGAGGCTTTTTGTCACCTACATATATATCAAGGTTGTCATTTGTCGTATACGTGTAGCTTAGGACCTCGAGTCATATTCCAGTGAGAGATGTAGGCTTACGTGTGGTAAGCAAACATAGTTCATGCATGTATAAAAGGAACGTGCATCATCATGGTTGAGATAATGAAGGCTTTTGCCTTCTTTGGGGGTTACAGGGTTTAGGAGTTTAAGGATTAGAAGGAGGTTCCAAGGTTTAGAAGGAGGTTCCAAAGTTTAGAAAAAGGTTTCAATGTTTAGAAGGAGGCTCTAGGGTTAGAAGGAGGATCCAAGGTTCAGAGTAGAGTACATGGTGGAGAACTCGTCTCCCTCGTAGATCATGGAGGTTAAGGGTTGAGGAACTAAGGGTTTAGGGGGAGCGTAGGAGTGGGAGAGGAAGAAGGTGTAAGAGCATGGGGGAAAGAAGAGAGAGGAGGAAGGAGGAGGAGGAGGAGGATGGAGAAGGAGGAGGAGGAGGAGGAAGGAGGAAAAGGAAGGAGGAGGGAGGATGAGGAAGAGGGAGAAGGAGGAGGGAGGGGGAGGGGGAGGAGGAGAAGGGAGGAGAAGGAGGAGGAGGGAGGAGGAGGAGGAGGAGGAGGAGGAGGAGGAGGAGAAGGGAGAAGGAGGAGGAGGAGGAGAAAGGAGAAGGAGGAGGGAGGAGGAGAGGGAGAGGATGGGTTGCAAGGTTGGAGGAGAGGGGAGCAGCAAGCTTCACAAAAGTGTTGCCCATTAATGGGCTCAAACCTACATCTTTCCAAGAATTTATTCTTTGTCAGCATGTATCTCTTCTCGATGTCAGTTCCATATTGGCTTTGGTACAAAACCTCTTCACGAACAAAGTCACTCCTTCTAAAGTTCTCAAAAGCGTCAAGAAAGTCCACGTGCTTTTGAAATGTGACATCAGGCAATGTAGGATCATCTTCTTGAAGTCTCTTAAATGCCATAGGACAAAGAGTGATATTAGTGGCAACTAGAGTTCTTGTTTTCCTCGTATCTTCATACAATTTGCATGCAAATGTCTTATCTAGCTTTCTTTGATTTGTGAACAATGAAGCTCGATCAATAAGCATTGTGGCCATGCTGAATTGTGAAAATCCCCAAATGTACCCCTCATCCTCTGGAGGATGTAAGTCTGCCACACTTATAGAAAAGTCTGCGAGACTTGTATCTTCTTCTTGCGGATCCTCCTGATCATCACTATATCCAAATTTTCACCTGGTTTTAAATAACCTACACTTGAATGATTTGCATGTGGAGTAGGAGTTATTTTGGCTCTCTTTCGAGGAATAGTTGTGGAACTCGAATCTGCTCCACGATCACTCCTTCTTGTTCCTGTAGTTGTAGCAGTCGATGGTGTAGGTACAGTTGGAGATATTGTAGTTATTGCTATAGATATTACTCGGGGGGGTCACTCATCATATGTAACCCTATCACGTGAGTTCGACAGAAGGATATTTTTTATTCCTAAAATTTACAGAAATAAATATACATAAGGGACTATTTAAAATAGTTTTGGAAAAAATTTACAGATTTGTATAGAACAGGGGTACATTTTATTAATAAAAAAATTTACAGATAAGGGATTTTACATATAGGCCTTGAACGCACGTGATATAGAGGGTTTATACATAGTGACCCCCCCGAGAGATATTATAGTTACTCGTGCTGGAGATACCGTAGTTATCACCACAGATATTGGCAGTACAACTTGAGGGCTACATGTTATAGATGGCATACTTACTGCTGTTGAAGGTAAAACACCACCACTTGGAAATGCATCCCACATTTTCTTCAATGCTTCCAAGGCATCAAGTAATTCTTAGGATCCCTCAATTGAATCTGGTAAGGGCTTCAAGAAGTGCTTGTGTGTAACTCGTAACTTGTAGACCATGTCGTCATTCTTTCCTTTGCACACAACTTCTATCTAATTGTTTTCTTTAATGTTGATGGTTGAGACCATGCCACCATTTCTTACTACCTCTAGAGAATATTTCATGCTTAACACATTCTCGGCAGTGATCACTAAAAAAATACTTTGATTTGCGCTCCATAAAATACCATAGAGAATATTTCATGCTTAACACATTCTCGGCAGTGATCACTAAAAAATACTTTGATTTGCGCTCCATAAAATACCAAGCATGTTCAAGATATTTGAAAGACACCTTAAAACCAAAACTCGATGCCATAGTTTTCTACAAAGCAATCAAAAACAAAAATTGAGAATTACAATGATTTTCAAACTCAAAATATTAAAAAAATTGCTAATTAAATATTTAAATATTAAAAATTAATTAAATTTTTAAAAGTTCAAATATATTTTTTAAAATATATTTTATTAAAATTTCAAAAGTTAAAATATATTTTTAAATATATATACTTATATTTCTAGATACTATTTTTTAATCTCATATTTTTTACATCAATAATTTAATTCAAAATATTTTATAAACATAAATAAAAATTGTTAATTTAAATTTTATAAAATTTTGTTTGATTTTTTAAAGATTTTTATTTTATTTATTTAAATTTATTTACTTAATTATCTATATATTTTAATTTTACTTTTTTTAATTTTATTTATTTATTACATTTAATTTTTTAATTTTCTATTGAAATTTAATATAATTTCTCCATTTAAAACCAATATCTCATGAAATAAATTATGTCTATAACATAGAACTGATGTGTTCATGAAATACCTAATACAAGTGTTTTTTAACATTGTAAATCTTGATACATATGTGACATTTCAGCTACATTTCATAACACTTTAAATTAGATTTTCTTGAAAGTTAGTTTTATAAGAGAAGCATTCATAACACCATTGCTTGAAACAAAACATAAGAGCAACAAAATTTTCTTCTATACTATTCTTTAAGGAAAGGTTTCCAGTTCTCAGCAAAGGAGGGCTCCACGTGTCAGTAGCCTAGGACGCCAACTATGTAATATGTTACTACCCTCGTCCAAAATCTAGGGTATGGGGGGACAAAGTCCATATATAATATGCATGGATTTCCTTTTAAAAATTCAAATATGCAAGGGAAAAATATGAAAAATTTGTGTCCCTCCTCCCATAAAATATAAGGTATATATCTTGAAAAATATGCAAGATTTTAAGATTTGTACATATTTTTTATAATATGTGAGGCCCAAGTTGTTGGATGAGAGGGGTTAAAGCAAAAAATACACTAAAATATGAAAACGTAGCTCCTTTCAAATTAATGTAACTTTTTATATGTTATCCAACTTTCAAGATGTAAAGACATATTTGAAGCTCTTTTAGTGTAGAACAAAGCCATGTTATATTGAATAGTTTCTACTCATGGCATATTGTTAAATTCATCTCATACTCAAGATTTTGATATGTTTTCTTACTAAAGGGAGTTGGCGCCCCAAGATCAGTAGGACATCGAGTGGAGGAGGAGCTGGGAGAGCCACATGGCAAAAGAAGGTGGGAGAAGCACTTGGTGAGCAAACTAAGTGGTGCCACATGATGCCATGAGCCACATGCCACATGGCACTATGTGGGCTATGGGCAAACAAGAGAAACTATCACATTGCCTCATGTAACAGATCTAGCTCTGGCCACTTTGCTTTTATGTTGAACTAGCCCTAGAGGCATTTGGCACAGTGGGAGAAGCCTCATAGACTGCACATTCAGGACCAGAGCCAACCGTATGGGCCATGGGCCTTGGAAATGATGCCTTGAGGTTCTACTACTATGGGCATGGAAGTTGATGGTAGAGCGCTGGAGTTAGAGTTGGGATAGAGCATGTAAGTCACAGAGCTTGATTGACTGAAGTCCCTGCTCTTTGAAATTTGCAAGACTACAGATCAACAATTTATAATAGTAGAGAAACAAAGTACTACAGATTAAATTAAACCAGACGACCACATTTAGGCAAAGTACTGATTGGGGATGTGGATCAAAATTGAAAATTTTGAGTTAAGATCCACAAGGCAGCTCACAACACCATTTGAACTCAAAAAAAGTCTTCATTGGGGGCGTCGATCAGAAAGGCAAAAATTAGAAAGCATATGCAAATATATACTATAGGTAATTGGAAACTCGATCACAAACAACGAATTCAAAACTAACATTTGGGCAATGTACTAATTTGGATGGAAGCGCCAATTATAAAGCAACAAATGAGAAAATAGGTTGGAAACCTCGATCTTCAAGTTATCTAAGAGACGAGCAGCGAGGCAGCTTTTGGTACCCACAAACAATTGCAAGTTGGGTGTCGACGTTGTTCATGTACATTTAGTAAGTTGGAGGCTTGAAAAGAGGATCAGAAACTTCCAAGAAGCCAAGACGTAGACTCACAGTCAATGAGGCATGATGTGACTAAAGTTAGCAAAGATGCTCTCTCAACACTTGGAAGAATGAGAGCTCAACACATGGAAATGCCAAAATATCCAACGGATTGTGACACATGGCAGCACGTAGATGGATTGGTAGAATGCCTTGAAGGCTCAAAATATAGCACTCTCTTGCCCTAGGTTGTGCGTCGGCATAGATTAAATCTGTCCCATTGGATCAAGACCCCTTAAAAGGTAGAATCTCCCTTGAAAAATCTGATGCCACTCTTAAAAATCTGGCAAACTTCTTTGCCACATCACACTCCTCACCTCCCTAGGTCCCTTGATGATTAACAAAGGTCATGTGTTGGCCACACACATCAGAATATGGCTGGATTTTGGCTTGCAGCATCCAGCCAGTTGCCAAAATTCAGTCAGTTTCCTCCTCGAAAGAGCCTCTTTATGGCCCTTCCGTATTCCATCTTCCAACAACCTTAAAAAATAGATATATATTTTGCGGTATTAGAGGCTAATAGAAGGCCATACTAAAATTTGGCCTTTTGATGGAAGGTGAGGTCATTGATGGGACACACAACCAAATGGTAACAAAGCTTGAAAGCTCATAGTCGAGAACACGTGGACATAGAACCATGTGGCAAAAAGATAATTAAGGCAAGTATCTTCTATTGTTCTATTCTATTTTGTTTAGGCTGCTGTAGCTTGGTGGTATTAGAAACAATAAACAATTTCAAGAGCTGTGTAGGTCATTGGAAAACTACCTATAAGTCTAATATGCTCAACATTTACAGTATACAAGCTTCAAAGCTTGCCAATTTGTGGAGGAATCCATCCATTGAGCTGATTGCCATATAATGAAAAAAATGCCAAAAGTGATCTTAACGCCTCCAAATCAAGGAAGTTTTCCAAGGTTGTGGGAACACCACCCATCAATCCATTAGTCCAAATGTAAAGCATTGAAGTCGTTATAGCAAGGTCTAAGAGTAACTGCTCCATAATGAAATACTGCTCAAGGTAAGATGTTGTAAGTTGGAGCAACGAGAAGCTCCAAGAGAAGGGGGCCAAGGGAAGTGCTTGACCAAAAGTTCCTATGGCTACGGTTGCAAATGGTGATGTGAACGATCATCAATGCAACAAAGGTGCATGGATTGATGAAGGGGAACAAGGGTGAAGTTTAATTAACATCGATGGTAAAGATTAAGAGGGAGGGAGGGGGAGGTAGTAAAGGAGAGGGAGGGCAAAGCACAAGAAGGAGAGGTTGACAACATCATAGCAAGGTTGCTTTTGCAAGCTCCTTGAAAGCACAAGACATAATGAAGACAAAGATGCATATTCTACAAGTATACAAAGATATGATTTCCCCTTAATCTCCCGCTAGTCCCCTCTTATTACCCACCATCCATTTATACATGTACATCTATATTTCCTTATGCCTTGGTGGGTGTGTTCTTGAAGAAGATGACCATGAATGCAATAGATGCAGATTGAGGGATGGAGACTTCAATCTTGACAAACACAGATCAAGTGGCAGGAGAAGCCCCTTTGCAAGTCTATTTCATTCGATCGAGATACTACCCATTCTTTGTAGCATCATATTAGTTCTTAAGGAAAGGTTTCCAATTCTTAGCAAAGGAGGGCTCCATAGGTAGAGTGGACGAAGAGCTAGGAGTGCCACATGGCAGAAGAAGGTGGAGTGGAGGGTGAGCTTGGAGATCCATGTGGCAGAAGGAGGGGGTTCCTATTGATGGAGGATAGAGAGGATTTTTATCCATGTGGCACGAGGCTGAAAGCAACACTGATGAGCAGACTCAAGAGATCTCCACATGCCACATCCACGCTGACCACACAATGCATGGGCCTTGGAGTGATAGCGTCGTGGTGACATGTGGCAACACACATACATAGAAGAAGTCTCTCTCTCTCCAAGGCCATGAGGCATGTGATTCCCCACAGTTGTTAGTGTTGTTGCTTCTCCAAAGGAAGGATTAGGGGGAGAGAATAGTCCTATGCTATCCTATTCCATCGAAGGAGGGAATTGGATGGTATAAACATAAGAACATGGGGAGAAAGTATGTAATGCATAATTATATCATAGTAGTGCGTAGGTCACAAAGGGGAAAGTCTAACATAGAGTTGACCATGTATGTCACATGATAAGTAAATTCATATCCTCCACCTAAGAAAGGACAAGGTAAGGAAGTGTTTACCTCCACACCCTCCAACCTACACACACCTCAACGTGTCCTTATGTATACATTGGTTTGCCATTGTCTTCTTTCAGGTAAGTTGTACTCTATTTTTGCTTGCCTCACCAGCTAGGTTCTCTAGGTCTATTCTAGACTAATCGGCATCAATGGTAACATGTAGCTTAGCATGGCTTGCAAGAGAAGCAGATGGAGTCTACGAGATAGGAAAGCTAAAAATCCAAGTCAAGGCATAAGGAACAGATTGCGGGTCAAGGAAAGCACTGGCACGGAATCAAAATGGCAACGGAAGACACTTTTGCAACATCTATGAAGGGAGAATGTGGTGGGTCTCAGGTGACTCATGTGTCGTGGGGTAGTTGAAGATATGCCGATGGAGTCTTCACTCTTGACTACTCCTTGTGGGAGTAATGCATAGCAGGAGCCATCCGCAAATGTCACTCAAGCAGACTCCGGATTGTTGCAATGTGGTTTTACGTGAGGAAGAGGGAAGAGGAAGATGGGAGGGGAGAGGGAGGAGGGAGAAGGGAGGAGGAGGGGAAGAAGGAGAAGGGAATGAAGGGGGATAGAGTGACAACCACAAAGGCACTACAATGAAAACAAAAGAACACCCAAAACATTCTATTGGAAGAGAAGAGGGAGCTTGTATTCAAACTTGTGCAAACAACAATGAAGACCAAAGTCAACCATTTGGTCTTTTATACATGTCACCTTTTGAAGGGAGGTCCAACCCTTTTCCTTTTTAGCACTCTCCCTCACTTTACAACCATGGGCTCTTGGGCTCACAGGGCACCAGGGCATCCCTACTAGCGGAAATAGCACTTGTGTTAACCATATTAAAGCACTTGGGACAAACCTAGTATTAGGAAGTGGTCCTAAACGGTTCCCAAATAGCACTTATGTTAGCCTGGCCACTCCTAAGCTCGGGTGAGTTTGGGGGCTCAAGCTACCTGAGCTTGAGCTACACTCCTTCCGTGTGCACATTGCTTGTAATCATTGACCTTGGTGTATTTGGGTATCAAATTCCGTTGAGCTTGCTTTGTTGAAGTAGATTATTCAGTTTGGTCACCTTTACTCATTGATTACCCTACATTTGGTGGCTGTACTCTGTGGATGTTAACCTACCCCCTTTCCTATTTCTAATCCAAACCACATTGGAGGAGGTTGGTGGTGAGGAGGGATGGCATAGCGGTCCATTTGCCCTAACGTGAGGTGGGCGAGGTATGAGCAATACTTTCAAAAATGGGTGGCATGCATATCCTCGTAAGTGCGGAGGTGATGCTCGTGGAGGTTGTGGATGTAGAGGTAGAGGCAGAGGTCTTGGAACTGAGCTGGGCCGATGTTGGGGTTGAAGACAATCTGGTTGGTCAGATTGTGGATGTGGTCATTAATGCGGCGACTGTGGGTGGGAAGATCACGGAGTAAGAGGATGAGGTGGTTGAAATGGATGGGGGCAACAACAACTGGATCTGGCACTAAGCCGTAGGTGTCGTTGAATGACTGGAGGTGGAAGAAAAAACCCTCCTGCATCATTTCTTTTAAAAAATTGTACTTAGGAAAATTATACAACACGTTGGGGTCATGTTGTTGGAGAGCTCGAAAGGCGGCCCAAGTCCAATGTCGTTCCATGGGCATGTAGAGGGGGTGGACTCGACGATCAATGGGTGTGTTGCGGTAGTAGCGCCAAAATTTCTCCAGCTTCAAAAATGGGAGCCACCAATTTGGATGTAGACTCGCATCTCATCGATCATGGTGATGGGGGCGTCAGGGGTGAGGTTGTATCCTCCTCTTTGTTAGCCCTCTCTACTCTGAAGACTAACTCGAAACGCACTACTGCAACAGATTTACATGCGTAATCGTACTTCAGAACTGCGTATGAAAATTCATAGAGTAGAACAGTGATCGACAGAATCATTCATGATAAAACAATAAGGTAGATGTAATAGAATCTCTGTATTACATTTCTCCGAGCAGTACAACACCGTACTCTCTGATACATAGCACTGATCCTTGCTCCGATCCTCATCAATGAGCCCCAATGAGCCCCCTGAATGATCGCTCTCTTCTCTCTTATCTAACCGGCACACATAACTCCTTCACGGTTGCCGTGACGGTTGCCGTGACAGTTGCCGTGCCTCTTCAGTTCTCCGCCTAGTCCTAGAACTTCCGTCTTTTCATATCTCACTATAAACTAGATACAACGTATTAATGATAATAATCTAAGGACTCCCCCCCTAGTTCCTCTTTGCTGTTGCTGCTTTTGCCCTTAACACTTGGCACTCCCGGTGAATCGGATTCCGGATCCGCATCCGAACCCACCGGTTCTCCGCTACGGTTCATCCTCGACGTCGCCACCGTCATCGTCCGCCACCGCCGCTGCTGCCGCTGCCGCCGGAACTGCTGGAGCCGCCGGCGCCGGTACTTGTACTGCCGGAGCCGCTTGCGCCGGTCGAAGTAAAGGTAGCTGCTGCGGGTTGAGAGCATGGGCATCCACAAAAATTTGGAGCTGTCCATAGAAAGGTGGTGCCGCCGCCCCCGCCTGCTGAGCTACTGCCGCCATCCGATGAATATAGCGGCATGCTGTCCGCAGGTCGACCAACAGAGCTGCTCTCTCAACATGACTCGTTCTCCGCAGCTGTTGTAGCTCCTCTTCATGCAGTCGGGTCTTCTCAGATAGAGCGAGTTCGAGATCGGTTACCCGCATAGTGCGATCTGCTTTCTTCGCCACACCATCCAGTCGTTTCATTACCCGCCCCAATTCCTTGGTTTGGGCACCTGTTGATTGTTCTGCCGTAGTAGCTCTGATCTTCAGCAGATCTGCCATGAGGCTCTTCACCTCAACTTCATGTTGATGGTGCTCTTCTTTCCGGGCGAGCTTGAGTGCCAACAGCTGAGATCTGGCATCGTCACACTGCTGTTGCACCACCGCGACGTGTTCTTTCAGCTGCAAAAAGTGCCTTGCATCAAAGGATTCCCCGTCCGCTGGCTCCGGAAAAGCTGCCACAAAAGCGGCTGCTGCGTCCGCTTGGGGTCGTGGCGTCATTGCGGGAACCTGTGCGATCTCGGGTCTTTTTCCTCTGGCCTTCGCTCTTCGGAGGGCTTCTTCCAGTTCGGCGATCCGTTTGACATAGCCTTCGGCAGAATCCACCAGTCCCGCCGCTGTCTGCTTCCCGAGAGTATTTGCCGATGTAGAACTTCCACCCTCCGGTTGTGCCGCAGTTTCCGTCACCGGTACTGGTGGTAAAAATGCTGTTCCTGCGCCCCCTCCCGCCGGATCATCCTCATCCCTCCGGGCCAACCGTCGATCGAGAGGCCTGCAAGCCCGCTCCAGCTCTGCTCGCAATTGACGCTGATGATCAAGAAAAATACCCTGCATCTCTGCGACGAAAGCTTCCGATAAATCCAACAAAAGTGCCTCGTCCAGCATGCGTGTAGAGCTAGAGGGTTGCCGGTACGCCATCACTTCCGCTTCCAACAACTGCACCCTGGCGGTCGCAGTTGTAGCCTTCTCCGTCAATTGTTCCGTCAGCCACAGGTGTTCTTGAGTTTGGGCGACAATCGCCGTCCTTGCTTCCTCCATATCCTGCTGGCGCCGTGCATCCATCTGTTGGAATCGTAACAACTGCTCCTGCAGCTGTTGATTGCGTTCGAGCAGCCTGGCATTTTCCTGGCGCAACCTCGCCTCATTCTCCTCCAGCTGCCCCTTCTGAAAACATTGGAGCAAGCGCTCCGCCAACCGTCGTGCCGTGACCAGATCATAGGTCTCCACCGGCGGAGATAGCTGCAGCTCACCACTCCCCCTTGGGACTACACGGGTTTCCTCCTGACATGCCTGTCTCCCCGAACTGTCCTCCCGAGTGTGGACTGAGCTTTCCCCTTGCAAGGCCTCAGCGTCCGGGCGGGTTTTCTTCAACATTGCTCCGTCCGGCACAAGAGCCAACTTTCTTTTCAATAAACTGGCCATGCGGCTCGATGTTGCTGAGACCGCTGGCCTACTCCTCTGGCTGCCCTGTGGAACTTCTGCCGGAACCACCACCGCAGGTACTATCGCCGTAACCTCCACCGCAGGTACTACCGGAGTCACCTGGTTCCTTGGCATCAAAGCTCCCTCCGTTGTTGATCTTGCTGGTTCCACCTCCTTGGACTCCTTGTCCGAAGCATCGTCTGTGGACTCCTCCACCTCCACATACGACCCTGGGACTACCGGTTCCGCATCTGGTCCGAACAAAAGAAATAAGACTTGCCCCATCCGGGATGTTGCCGTTGGCTTCAAGAGCTTCTTGGCCACCTCCAGAATTCTGTCCGCCATCAGCTTCGCCCAGGGAACCGGTTTCCCTTGCTCCGCCCTCTGGAAATAGGTAAACTGGGCCTGTCCCAGTAGCTCTGCTTTCACCTTCTGCCAGAGTGCCTCCACAATAAACTTGTAGCATGTCTTCTGCGAAGCATCCAGCTTCTTCATGTTGTACTCCCCCTTGCAACCTGCGCCGAGAGCTGCCTCCATGGCACTGCTGGTAAGCTTCGTGACTTTGCATGGACCATCCACCGGCAAGTGCAACCGGGCCGCTACCAGCTCCTTGCACAAGGTGAAAGTCTTTCCATACACCACGACCTTGCGCCCGCGTGCAAGCTGCGCCAAGATATCTTGCGCCAATGGATGAACTGGTGTCGTAGCCCATGGCAAACCCGCGAACTCCACCAGACGAGTTCGTGTCAGCCAAGACTGCACAGCCTCATCCCCAACAGGTAACGGATTGATCAGATGGAAGACCACCATAGCGGCGAGAAGCTGGGATGCGAGGGAGAAGAGTTCTGGAAAACAAAGAGTTGGAAATAAGCCCCCTTTTGCTTCCAAATTGCCTTTTGGATGCCCTGGTGAACTCCTTGTTTGCATGCAACGATCAAGTGTCCCATCATCCTGATAAAAGCCCCACTTCGAAGATTCAGTAGATTGCATGGCGGCGTCCTCGCTCCGCAACACGAAGCTTTGCTCCCACCGTTTCTCGGAATAAAGTGAGTGATACCACACGTGCGTACTAATAGCCCCCATCATCGGTTTCTCCACCGAAATGGCTACAAATGCATTTGAAATGATCTTCTCAGGTGGTATCTCCGGAAATGGGTAAGGTGGCATGGGCCCTGTATATGGTCGGAAACGAAATCCATTTACCGGCTTCTGCAACAGCTCCCCCTGTAGTGTTCCTAATCGGAACGTGCCGTCACCATAACGCTCCACCACCCAATACGGACCTCCCCACCGTAACTTCAGCTTACCCGGATGCGGACCCATCCGAGTGTTAAACAATATCACGGCATCTCTCCGTTTGAAGGTCTTCTTCTTTGAATGACGGTCCACCCAGACCTTCCGTCTGTCCTGGACTACCTGTGCAAGATACGCACTGTTGAACCGCTCCTCACCCAGCCGATCCAGCTGTT
This sequence comes from Dipteris shenzhenensis, assembly GCF_047967505.1. Taxonomy (NCBI): domain Eukaryota; kingdom Viridiplantae; phylum Streptophyta; class Polypodiopsida; order Gleicheniales; family Dipteridaceae; genus Dipteris; species Dipteris shenzhenensis. The sequence continues at coordinate 30,201,928 of NC_141621.1, forward strand.
CAATCCTCCGGTCTACGGACTCGTCCCAGCCCAATTTCTCTACCGCTGCAATCCGCAGACTCGGTACTAGGAATTCCATGGGGACCACTGCTTCAACTCCGTAAACCAACTTGAATGGCGTGAACCCCGTCGCAACCTTATAGGAAGTCCGGAACGCCCATAATGCGGAGTAAAGTTTTTCATCCCAATCTGTCCGATTTTCATTGACCAACTTTTTCAGAATGACTAGCAACACCTTATTCGAGGACTCCGCCTGTCCGTTTGCCTGAGGGTAATACACCGTGGACTTCTTATGAATGATTAGGTGCCGGGTAACCAGTTCCCGTAACACCGCATTAAGGAAATGCCCACCTTGATCCGTGACGAGCTCAACCGGACATCCGTACCGTGTCATAATGGCTTCATAAAGGAATCTGGCCACAGCCTTTGCCGAATTATCCTTCAGTGCTCTGGCCTCCACCCATTTGGTACAGTAATCCGTCGCCACCAGGATATACCGGTTACCTGTCCTCCGCGTCGGCGGCGAAAACGGACCTACAAAGTCCAGCCCCCACTTCATGAACGGTTCGAGGGCCAGTATGGGATTATGCGGCATCCGGTCCCGACCTGATGGCTGGCCCAACCTCTGGCACACATCGCATCTTTTGACGAACCTATGCGCATCCCCCATTAATGTTGGCCACCACAGACCTCCTTGGAGTACCTTCCGTCCGGTTACTTCTCCTGCGAAGTGTCCACCGCTGATTCCTTGGTGAGCCTCTTCCAGGATGACCTCCTGCTCATGTGGGTACACACACCGTCGCAACACACCATCTAGCCCCTGCTTATACAATTGGTCAGCAATGATCCGGAAGTCTCTGCTCTTGAGCGCGAGCCGTTTCCGCTGGTCTCGCGACATTCCGTCGCGCATCTGGCCCGTGTCGACAAAGTGAAACATGTCGTCGTACCACGTCTTTGGAGCTGCCGGTACCACCGCCTCCAGTTCGAACAGCTGGGCATCCGGAAAATCGTCTTCCACACCCATCGGGTCTTCGCCAGATTCCAACCGCGAAAGGTAATCCGCTACGGCATGTGTACTTCCTGGTCGATGGACCATCGTGAAGTCGAACTCCTGTAAAAGCAGCATCCACCGGGCCAACTTTCCAGTGAGCTCGGGCTTGTGTACCAAATACAACAAGGCGGAATGATCCACATGAAACGTGAACCGATTCCCCAACAGGTAGTGACGAAACTTTGTTACGGAATAAATCATCCCCAATGCTTCCCGCTCCGTCGTAGAGTAATTCCGTTCGGCTTTTGACAACCTGCGACTTGCATAATACACCGGTCGGAACCACTTGCTTGTCGCTTCCTGCATGAGGACACTACCAATAGCCACGTCCGAGGCATCCACGAAGACATGAAACATCTTCGTCCAATCTGGCGGCTGAACCACCGGTGCTGTCGCCAACATCAGTTTGAGCCGTCGAAAAGCTAAGTCACAAGCAGGAGACCAGACTACCGGTACTTTGTTGAGTTGGTCATACAGTGGTGTCGCCACATCCGCCAGATACCGCAGCATTCGGCTGTGCCATTTAACCTGCCCTAGGAATCTCCCGAGCTGCTTACCGTTGCCAGGAACCTTGGCCTGCCGAATCGCTTCGACCTTCGCCGGATCTACCGCAATGCCTTCCGCCGAGATAATGCAACCCAGCAGCATACCGCTGCCCACGGCGAATGCACATTTCATAGGGTTCAGACACAACCGTGCCTCCCTACACCGGGTTAAGCATTTCTTCAGATGCTCAAGGTGCTGCTTGCGACTCCCGAAAACACTGAAATCGTCCAGAAATACCTGCATAAAGATTAGTAAATAATCATCAAATATTTCTTGGACCATGCGTTGAAATGTTGCCGGAGCATTCTTTAGCCCAAATGCCATCACCAGGAAAACAAATGCTCCCCACTCCGTGATGAAGGCTGTTTTCTCTCGATCTTCTGGTGCCATCTGCACCTGGTTATACCCACTGAAGCCATCCAGAAAAGAATACATCTCGTGACCTGCCACTGTATCCAGCATAGTATCATTAAACGGCAAGGGAAACGGATCCGTGATTGTCGCCGCGTTAAGCTTTCTGTAGTCAACACAGACCCGCAACTTCAAATTCTTTTTCGGAACAATCACTATTGGCAAAAGCCACGTTGCACGGTCAACCGGATAGATAAACCCGACCTTTAGCAGCCTGTCCAGCTCCTCCTTCACCCTCTGGGCATAGTTCGGGTTCATTCGATACCGTTGTTGCCGAACCGGTATCGCATCCTTCTGCAGATTGATCCTGTGCTGATAGAATTTGGGATCGATGCCGAGCAAATCTGTGTAGTCCCAGGCGAACACGTCTTTGAAGGATTTCAGCAATGTCTCCAATTTTCCCCGAAATCCTTTATCGAGCTTCGCACTGACACGGACGTTCTTTGGCTCCTCCTCCATCCCGAGGTTAAGATCCAGCAGCTCGTCTTCTTTGACCCTCCGCGAGCGACGGAGTTCCTGCTCGAAAACTCTTTCCGCCTCCGCCACTCCCGCTTCGTCCGGCATGTCTCCTGTGCCTTCCGGTAGACTCCTTTCGACTGGTTCTTTCGTGGAACTGGATGACTCCTGCGTAGCCGAGGGAATCTGATGCTGATATTGCTTTAAAACGGCAACCACATCGACCTCGAACAAGCTTACCAGCTCCGTATTCCTACTGAAGTAGTCATCCTCCTCTTCGACCCCCATTCCGTCCATCATATGGATACCTTCCGCCATCGTCGGTCGGAATGGTGTCCTCAGCCCTTGTTTGGTATGTACCGAGAGCTTCAGCTTCTTTTTGCCTTTCCGAATGGTGATGCGGTCTGATTGCCAGTCTTGTTTCACACGGGCCTACCGCAACCACGGTCTTCCGAGCAATAACGGGTATGACCCGCTAATATCCTCCATCCGGAGAATCACCGCAGCGATTTCGAACTTCACGCCGCAAACCTCCATTTTCAATCCACGGAGCAATCCTAACGGCTGCACTCTCCGTTGGTCTGCCATCCGAACGGCGAAGGGTGCTGATTCCCATTTTGTGATACCCAATGGCACCAGCATTTGTTCGGACAGGATGTTGACCCCAGACCCTCCGTCCAGCAACACCCCTCCCACACGGCTGTTCTCCAGTGTTACGGAAATTACCGGGACCACTTCGTCAAAAACAGGAGGCTGTACTTCCGCTTCAGGCTTTGCAAATCCGTCTGACGACACTTCCATTGTTACCGCTTCCATCTCCGACTCCATCGCCCTGACTGGTTCCGTCAATTGTTTGATGAGAGAACTCCGGAAATTGGGTACCAATGCTAACAATTGCTCCATTGTCATGTGTATTTGCTGTTTCCGCAAATCCTGCCATAAATCATATGGTTCAACACCCTCCTCGCCGGTCATCAGGCTGTCCTTCTGACTGGTAGGTAGACAAGTCGCTTCTGGCTGCTCTCCTTGCAGGCGCCTTGCCACCTTCGCACCATTCTCCGTCACCGAGACTACCTTGTCCGCGCTCGGCCTAGGTAACACCGTTGGGGTTTTCTGGACCCATTCACCGACCGTCGACCGCACCTTTTGTTGTGCCTGCCAGTCCAACGCCGTAGGTCTCCCCTTCTCTTGCGGGGCCTTGTATTCCCGCACCTTTTCCTGGGATCGTGTGACCACGAGCACATCTCCGCTCGCACTTCCTCCCACTTTGCCTTCAACAGGGACACCCGCCGGTACTTCCGGTACTTCTTCGGACGTCGAACTAGGCTCCTTGCTATCCTATTGCTGACTGGCATCATCGCATTCGATAATCAGAACCGCATTCACTGCTGGTGTGGACTTGCCTTCTCCGGATCCCCGGATTGCTTCCTTTTCCGCCTTGTGGCGCTTGAATAATTCGCAATCTACCTTTCGATGTCCGGGTTGATTGCAATAAAAACATAGGAACGTCCGTTCCCCTGCTGGTTCATCTGCACCTGTTCCAGCCGTTCTCGGCCGCCAAGGTCTTTTCGCCGGTGCGGCTGGTACCGCGGCTGGTGCTGCGGCTGGTGCCGCAACTACCGCCGCCACCGCTGGTGTCGGGGCTATTCGTGCGTTATAGCGGCAGATCTCCGTGGTATGCGTCGCTGTTTGGCAAATCGCACACCACCGCTCATTCAAACCGCATTCCTCTGCTAAGTGTCCTGCATTCCGGCACCGATTACACCAAGTATCCTTGCGAACTTTTGAAGAGGACCCTATTCCACTATCCCGGCTTTTGGCTCCGGCAGCAGATCCTTCCGGAAATGACTTCCCTGCCGTTTTTCCAGCCTTCCGCCTCATGGAACGTTTGTCCTCCTCCTCATCCGACTGATCCGACTCCTCCTCATTATCGGTATCGGAGTCTCCCTCAGCCTCCTCATACTTCACTTTTCCTTTCCTTCCCTTGGAAGTAAACAGAACTTGTTCCGCCCTCACCGCTGCTTGGACGACTTCTTCCAATGAAAGAGCTTCCAGATCCAACGATGCCAGGGACCTTTTCAATCCTTTATTCAGCCCCTCCATGAAGTAAGCATTTTGGATGGGGACTGCCGGGGTAGTTGCTGCATCGAGGCGGCGGATCAACGACCGAAACCTGGCCGCATACGCCTCCACTTCTTGGTTCTTCTGTTCCAGTTTCCCCAGTTTGGCCAGGACATGAACACGGGTCTTGTCCTCCCGAAACCGGAGCAAAAAAGCATCCCGCAGTAGATCAAACGTGGCGAAATGGGTAGCTCCATATTGCGCGATCCATACTGCCGCCTGCTTCTGCATGCTTCTGCAGTGTCGGGATGAAAGTCGCCATCTTCATAAGATCTGTCGCCTGCACTGATGGAGCCGTATTCACCATCCATGCCATCTCAAATGACAGTATATGTGCATCCGCATCCTCCTTATCCCGTCCCGAAAACTTGGGGTACTTCACCGTCATCCTGGGTACCAGTGGTGGAATAGCCGCGCTACTTACCGCCGGAACTCCACCCCCGCCTCCGCCTCCACCGCCTCCACCTCCCCTACCGGGATCTGGTGACGGACCTGGGGCTCCGCTTCCTGCAGGCACACCACCCCTCCGTCTCCTGGGACTCGGTGGTGGGGAATTCCGCAACGGTGACGCTTCGTCTTCCGGAGGAGTACTTGTTAAATCGAACGGGTTACTGCGTCCGGAGGATTCGCCTTCCTCCTGAACACCGGAAACGACTGGACCTTCCTCTCCTGGGATCAGCGGAGGTGTGTCAGAGCGGCTACTACTCTCACTATCCGTGAAGAAGCCGAAGAGAAGATCACGTTGAGCCACATATCTGTCATGCCGTTCCTCGCGGGTTGTACGTGCCGATACTGGAGTTGCAGGCTCCCGAGGCCGTGCTGGAGAGCGCGATGTTCCCCCTGGCTCACTCCCAGCGTCATTCATGCGCTAGTCCATGCACCGAGGAATCAGAGTATTACAGATGGGGAGCATCCAACCTCTCCGGGGTATCCACCGCGACGAACATGAAAATCTTCCGTGGTCGCCAAAGTGTTAGCCCTCTCTACTCTGAAGACTAACTCGAAACGCACTACTGCGACAGATTTACATGCGTAATCGTACTTCAGAACTGCGTATGAAAATTCATAGAGTAGAACAGTGATCGACAGAATCATTCATGATAAAACAATAAGGTAGATGCAATAGAATCTCTGTATTACATTTCTCCGAGCAGTACAACACCGTACTCTCTGATACATAGCACTGATCCTTGCTCCGATCCTCATCAATGAGCCCCAATGAGCCCCCTGAATGATCGCTCTCTTCTCTCTTATCTAACCGGCACACATAACTCCTTCACGGTTGCCGTGACGGTTGCCGTGACAGTTGCCGTGCCTCTTCAGTTCTCCGCCTGGTCCTAGAACTTCCGTCTTTTCATATCTCACTATAAACTAGATACAACGTATTAATGATAATAATCTAAGGACTCCCCCCCTAGTTCCTCTTTGCTGTTGCTGCTTTTGCCCTTAACACTCTTGTGCACTGGGGATGCACATGACTGCACTATGCACTATGTGAGGGGGCACACCTCAAGAATTTTATAGAGGTGGAGGTTGGAGCCCTCGAGCTGGGGCTTCCAATGGTGCATCAGCACACAATCTGGTAGCTCTTGGAAGGATTGCAAGTCGGACGCCAATGAGGTGCTTTGTACAAAATGTGCTGCTTTGAGCAGCGTGTTGAAGGCTTCATCGGGGAGGTCGACCGGAGTGTTGGAGGAGATGGACTGGTAGGGTTCGGATTGTGCAGTGGTGGTGTTGGAGGCATTAGATGAGTACTCGGGTAGTTTTGTCCAAGGGAGAGGAGGTTGGGCAACTTGTTGGGTGGGTTGGGTGGGATCTAGGGGAGGCGGTAATGGAATATCTACCGGGGGTGGTGGTATGAAAGAGGGTGACTGCATTTTGTCCCTCATCCTCGATTATTTCCTCAGGGTATGCTATGTGAATTGTTTCAAAAATTCTCATCAAGGACTCAAGTGAGTCTTGGAGATCTTGTAGCACCCTATTAAAGAGTATTATTATTCCGAGGGGTTGGTAGGTGGTGGACTCGTAGGCCACAAGTTGTCCTTGAGCTTGGACTACTGAGGCTCGGCCATAGGTTTGCATCCAATCTATCTGCATGCAAACTTTCAGGAGTGCAAACCCATGGCGTGAGTTCCTCTGGCTTTGCGAGTTGCATCACTTCATCATCCACAGGATAATTAAGGGACTCAGTGGATGATGTGGCACCAGGCTTGAAAATTAAGAAGAATGGGATGGGCAGATAGGGTTTGGAGATCGAAGGGACGGAGAAGAGATAGGGAAGTGGGTTGAAGGTCAAGAGAGAAATAGGACATGGCTAAGATGGGGACTACTAACATATTTATATCCAAAGGAAAACTTGGTGACCTAGCTTGTTCTGGCCAAAAGGATTCATAGTATTCAATGCTCATTAGGTTTTCTTGTCTTTCTAAAGATTGGATAAGTGCTTCAGTTGATTTAATTATCTCCAAATTCTTAGTTGATTGCTCAGGATATTTCTGCATCATACTGAGATCATACTTTGAAGATGTTTAATGAAGGCTTTCAAGCCTTTCATTTCATCTATGTCAAGTGATTTGTTTTTTGCAATAACAAATCTAGTTTCCTCCAATGGAATTATTTGTTTGAATAAAGCATATGACTCACTCCATAAATGATCTCCATCTACTGAGTAGTGCTTCCATTGCATTAATAGAATATTGTTATGCATGTGAAACTGAAAGTAGTGTGGATTTGTGTGTCCTATTAGGGCATGTTGGCTCTTTCCTACTACTTTTGTAGGAAGAGCTGGGTTTTCTCAGTATGCAGGGTTCCGAGGCTTTTTGTCACCTATAGATATATTGGGGTTGTCGTTGTAGTATATGTGTAGCTTAGGACCTCGAGTCATGTTCTAGTGAGAGATGTAGGCTTAAGTGTGGTAAGCAAACAAAGTGCATGCATGTGTAAAAAGAATGTGTATCATCGTGATTGAGGTAATGAAGGCTTTCGCCTTCATTGGGGGTTGTAGGGTTTAGGAGGAGTTTAAGGGTTAGAAGGAGGTTCCAGGGTTAGAAGGAGGTTCCAGGGTTCAGAAGGAGGTTCCAGGGTTCAGAAGGAGTCCAGGGTTAGAAGGAGGATTTAAGGTTCAGAAGGAGGTTCCAAGGTTAGGAGGTTCTAGGGTTTAGAAGGAGTTCCAGGGTTTAGAAGGAGGTTCCAGGGTTTAGAAGGAGGTTCCAAGGTTTAGAAGGGGATTCCAAGGTCCAGGGTAGAGTACATGGTGGAGAACTCGTCTCCCTCATAGATCATGGAGTTTTAAGGGATGAGGAACAAAGGGTTTAGGGGGAGCATAGGAGTGGGAGAGGAAGAAGGTGTAAGAGCATGGGGGAGAGAGGAGGGAGGAGAAGGAGGGAGGAGAAGGAGAGAGGAGGAGGAGTAGGAGCGAGGAGGAGGAGGGAGGAGGAGAGGGAGAGGGTGGGTTGCAAGGTTGGAGGAGAGGGGAGGAGGAGTTGCAAGGTTAGGACATGCTTTTGGATGTGGAGTGCAAGGAAGCATTGACACTTGAGAAAAATGCTTGGAATACCAAAGTAGACTCAACACAATGCCCCAAAGAGTGTGCGCTTCATTCCATTATGGGGTATTTATACAAGTTGGAGAGCTTCTCTCTCTGCATGTAGGAATTGTAACACAAAGTTGTATCACAAAGTTGTAACACAAAGTTGAAGTCATATGTAGAAGTAACACAAAGTTGTATCACAAAGTTGTAACACATTCTCTTTCTACATGTAGAAGTTGTAACACAAAGTTGTAAGACCAAGTTGTATCACAAAGTTGTAACACAAAGTTGTAACACATTCTCTTCTACATGTAGAAGTTGTAACACAAAGTTGTATCACAAAGTTGTATCACAATCTCTTTCTACATAAGTTCATGTTGGCACAGAGTCAACATACTCCCGAATCCATTTTATTACCCGTCCTCGGGTTATGGCTTATTTTGATTTTAGAGTTGGGATGCCATGTGCGTAATCCAGTGGCTGTTTAGCTTGTGGCATGCGAATCGTTCCTGCTGTAATGCTTTTGCACCATACAATTTGTAGTCTGTAGTCAAGAAGCTTATCTCCTTCTAAGGAGGGGTAGACGGCTGTGAATTTTAGAGGGATCTCATTGCTGAGGTTGTGGACTCTACCATCGAATCTTCTTGGGAAGAGGTTTGGTGGGGGTCTCATTGTTGAGGCTGGCATTTCTTGCTATCTTGCATACATGTTGGATGCGATTGCACCCGTATCATTGAGCTTGTAGATAATTAGTATGCAAGTTTGATATGTTTGCATATAGGAGATGGCTGTGATGTTTGCAGGGGTCTCGTTGCGGAGGCTGTAGACTCTTTTGCCAATTCATCTTGAGTTTTGGCATAGCTTCTTGTCATGGTTGTGAATTCATTGCATGCTTTGAGAGTATGGAATGAGAGTGTGTGATACTATTATTGATGCAATCTATTATGTGCCTATGAAAAATCATGTGAGTGCATGTGATGTGTCTAACTATATGCTTATTTGTGGGATTTAATAGGGAAACTAAGACTCAATCATCCCTAATACGAAATTGATTAGGTCTTCCTACATGAACGTGCATATGCCAGTCAGTGAGCATGTAATAATCTAGTGGAAATTATATGTGCAAAACATGCATATGCTAGTGAGTGCTCATGATACAATCTAATTCTAAATAAGGAAAACTTGGTTTCCCAAATCTTTGTTTTTGTCAGGGATGGCTTGTGTGTTGATGTAGTAGCGCTTCAGTCGACTCTTGTTTATTGTTGTGTTGAATTGGACTCCATCCAATGTTTCTAGTAGCACAGCTTCGATGGGATTCATCTTTCATACTCGGTACGGTCCTTGACCTAGATACTTCAATTTCCCCTTATGTACTTTGGCATTGTATAACAGGACTAAGTCGCCTTCCTATCAAACCATGCCTTTCTTTTGTGTTTTTCTGTTGTCATGGCATGGTAGGTGACTACTCTTGTCTCTGTATCCTTCTCTAACTGATAGAGCCTTTCTTTCAAGGATTCATGATCACCCATGCATTCATGTACTGCGATGCGTAGACTTGGTATTACAAATTCGAGTGGGACCACAGCTTCAAGACCATACACCAATTGAAAAGGTGTGTTCCTTGTACTGACCTTGAATGTGGTTCTATATGCCCATAAGGCAGCATTCAGTTTCACTGCCCAATCAGAACATTGTGGTTCTACTACCTTGGTGAGGATAATGCATATTATTTTGTTGGTGGATTCTACTAGTCCATTCCCTTGAAGGTACTAGGGTGTGCTTTTTCTATGGATTACCATGAAGCTAGACAAGAGTTCTTGGATTACCTCATTGACAAAATGTGTGCCTCTATCCGAACAATTTCAATGGGGCATCTGAATCGGGTGATCACATTTTTGTATAAGAACCTTGTTGTGCTTCTGGAATCTGCCTTTTTGATTGCTTTAATTTTGTAAAGTAATCAGTGGCCACAATGATGTAGCATGCCTATGTTCCTTTTGCTATTGGATGTTGTTGAGATATCAAGCTCTATCCCCGACATATCTCCTGGATGACTATCATTTATGTCACCGCCTATGTTAGTTGTACTCGTGGTGTAGTTAGACTACCACGTATGTTTTTGGTTTGGGTTCACATATGAACCACGTATTCTAGGTTTTGACATATAGGGTATTTCCCTCTTCTATTGTATTGTTGTTGTGTGCAAAAGTGAAGAAAGGCTTCACCCTCCAACCTTGTGTCCTCTCTCTTTTGTGTGTTGTGAAGAAAGCTGAACTTGAGTCTCCTATCTCTCTCCCTTATTCTTTACATGGTATCAGAGCCTTGTTCGTGGTAAGGAGCTCAAGAAAGCTAGCCAAGTTTGTGGTGTCCTGGTAAGAGGACCAGTGTAGCTTTCCTATTTCGAGGTTGGGAGCAAATCTCTGCAGGTAGCACAGCCAGAAGTGCAGGAGTGCACTGCTTCAGATTGAGAGGCCCTTCGCGGTGCGGCGAGAGCGCAGTATATGCTGCGGGTAAGGGCGAAGCCCTCGGTGACTTTATTTTTCTGATTTGAGGCCGTTTCGGGACCCATTTTGAAGGCGAAAGTTCTTCGCAGGCACTCAGAAAAAGGCCCTGTTTTTGCTGTGCGACCACCGCGCGGCTAGTCGGTGGAAAGGTGCCACAGAAATTGCATTGTATGCCTATGTGCAGAGATATTGGGAGTTGCAGATTCATGCCTGTTGCCTGTTGATGCAAAATCGTCACGAGGAAGTGACTGTGTGGTGAAATACCACTTTCGTCAGTGTTGCAGATCTGCCCCTGTGAGGCTTTTCGCAGAAGTTTTGCTATTTGCCCTTGTGAGGCATTTGCTGTGTTTACAGGTTGCTGTTGCAATTCGTGATTTGTAAAATGTCTGAGAATCTGTCTACCATTGTCAGTGAGAAGCTTGACAAGAATAACTTCCAAGCATGGAAGTTCAGGATGACAAACTTCTTTATGGGAAAGGGAGTTTGGGATTACATCAGTGGTGAAACTGCAGAACCAGTTTTGGGTGCTGCTCCCACTCCTGCTGAATTGAAGGCCTTTAAAGAATGGCATGAAAAAGCCAGAAAATGCCTGTATTGGCTGTCCGTTAGCATTTCAAATTCTATGATTGTGCATATACAGGATCTAGAGACGCCTAAGGAGGCATGGGATACATTGGTGAAGCTGTATAGCACAAATACCAAAGCACGAAAGATGCAGCTAAAGCAGGAGCTGCACAATGTGCAAAGGAAAAATATGAATATAAATGAGTATTCCTTGAAGGTGAAAGGCCTTGCAGATTCTCTTGCCTCCATTGGAGCACCTGTTGATGATGAGGACTTAGTGTCCGTGACCTTGAATGGTCTTGGGAAAGATTATGCACAATTTTGGACATCCATTGGAGTCCGTGAAACATTTCCTGATTTTCAGGAACTTATTGCTCTCTTGCTGAGTGAAGAGCAAAGGAATGGTGGTTCAGCCACCTCAACTTCTCAAGAGACTGCTTTCTACTCGAATACAGGTAGAGGCAGGGGTAGAGGAAGAGGCCGTTCTGGTGGCCGTGCAGGAAATCAGAACCAACAGCAACAACAGGAAAACCAGTCCTATGGAGGAGGACGTGGTAGTTCTAGAGGCAGGGGGAGCCAAAGAGGCCGTGGTTCATGGCAAAGGAACCAGCAAGTAAATAGCAGCACAGAATGCTATTATTGTGGAAAGCCTGGACACAAGGAGAATACATGCTATAAAAAGCAGAATGACATCAAAAGTGGAAAGTTGCAGCAAAGCAACTATGCATCATCAAGTGGGCATGGTGACGACAGAAATGAGCACCTTTTTGTGATGCAGCATATGGTTAACTCCATGTCAGGAGATGCTGCAGCTTGCAATGATGTTTGGTATGTTGATTCAGGTGCCTCTAACCACATGACCAGTCATGGTGAGTGGTTTCATGATGTCAGAAATTTGGATAAGCCAAGTTATGTTGAAACAGGTGATGATACTGCGCACCCAATTACGCAGGTTGGTAAAGTGCCATTGGCTATGCAGGATGGCAAAACAAAGTACTTGGCAGATGTACTTCATGTTCCAAAAATCACTAAGAACCTGGTTTCAGTTGGCCAGATGGTTGAGCAAGGTCTGCAGGTTAGATTTAACCCTGATGGATGCTTCGTTGAGGACTTGAAAAATAAGTGCCGCTTGGTTGCGAAAGGCAACAAAAATGGCAGAATGTTCACCTTGGATGTTGATATGCCTGAGGTGAAAGCTGCTATGTTTGCGCATGGGAGAGGTGTCATTGCAGATATTGAGATATGGCACAAGCGCATTGGGCACATGAATATACAAAGGCTGAAATCTATGCAAACAAAAAACATTGTTGCAGGTTTGCCTAGATTCAGAGTTGAGGGAATGCAAAAGGTATGTGAAGCATGCCAAATGGGTAAGCAGGCCAGACATGCATTTCCCAAAAATGCTAAGGTGAGCAAAAGACCTTTGGAAGTGATCCATTCAGATGTTTGGACAACCAAAACTGCTTCTATTGGTGGATGCCATTATTATGTGACGTTTATTGATGACTACACTAGGAAGGTGTGGATTTATTTTATGAAGCACAAAAGTGAAGTGTTCAGCCATTTCAAGGCTTTTAAGGCCATGGTTGAAAAAGAGAAAGGTGTGCATATTAAAGTGCTAAGATCTGATGGAGGGGGAGAGTACTTTTCAGAAGAATTTTGTGAATATCTGAAAGAACAGGGAATTCAAAGGAAGTACTCATGCAGGTCTACCCCTCAGCAGAATGGGGTTGCAGAAAGGAAGAACAGGCATATTGCAGAAGTAGGACGGGCGATCCTAAATGAGAAAAACATGCCTGATTATTTTTGGGCTGAAGCAGTAGCAACTGCTGTTTATATTATGAACAGAACCCCACTGCAGCTGTCCATGGCATGACGCCTGAAGAAATGTATACAGGCCAAAAACCAGATATTTCTCACTTGAAGGTATTTGGTTGCATAGCTTATGTTCATGTTCCTGATGAGAAGAGAACAAAGCTAGATCCAAAGGCAGAAAAATGCATCTTTATTGGATATGCTCAGTACCAGAAAGGGTATCGCTGTTATAACCCTTCCACCCGCAAAATGCAAGTGAGCAGAGATGTTGTTTTTGATGAAATGAGCAGCTGGTATGCACCAACTGTTATGGTAGGAGATGCAGATGCAGGAAATGGGAATGCTGCAATAAATGCAGAGCAGCAATCTCAAGCCTTGAGTGGACCCAGAGAGTCCTCTACTAGTGGATCTAATGCATGGACAGGGAGATTGAGATCTAGTGAATCGTCACATGGCAGTCCTGATAGTGTTGTGCAGGTATCACATAAGGGAAAAGAAAAAGTGGACCATGCTCCAGTGTTTGATGTGTCTGCTGGTAGCTCTCATGTTGATGGAGAGTCAAGTGGCTCTGAAATGAGCCTTGATGAGGAACTTGGGATTCCTTCTGTTGTTACACCTGGTGCAAGGAAAAGCAGGCATGATTTAAAGACTCCTGCAACTGATCCAGTTGTACGGAGGTCCACTCGTATTAAGTATCCAGTTGACAGGCTGAGATATGATGGGTATACAGCACATCACTATGCTTATATGGTCAAGGTTCTAGAGGAGCCAGAGCCCACATGTTTTGAGGATGCAGCAGAGCATAAAAATTGGGAAGCAGCTATGGATGAAGAGATGGCTGCCTTGGATGCAAACCACACTTGGGATTTGATGCCTTTGCCTCATGATAAGAAGGCTATTGGCTGCAAGTGGGTTTACAAAGTAAAGCACAATGCTGATGGGTCTGTTAGCAGGTACAAGGCAAGATTGGTTGCCAAAGGTTTTGCACAGACATATGGAATTGACTATGAGGAAACTTTCAGCCCAGTTGCAAGGATGGCAACCGTGAGAGCAGTAATTGCTATGGCTGCTGCAAAGGGATGGTCTTTGCATCAAATGGATGTGAAAAATGCCTTCTTGCATGGTGACTTGCAGGAAGAGGTTTATATGATGCAGCCAGAAGGTTATGAGGATAAAGCACACCCCGATTTTGTATGCAGGTTGCGCAAAGCCTTGTATGGCTTAAAACAGGCGCCGAGGGCATGGTCAGACAAGATAGGGCAATATCTTGTCACTATTGGATTTCAGATTTCCAATTCAGATTTTTCACTTTATGTGAAAAGGACAAACAGAGGGATTGTGCTTATAGTCATCTATGTTGATGACTTGATTATTACAGGTGATAGTGATGCAGACATTAATGAAGTGAAGCTGCTGTTGAAGCAGAAATTTGAGATGAAGGATTTGGGAGAGCTGCGTTACTTCTTGGGCATTGAGGTTATTAGATCCCCGAGTGGGATATGGCTGTTGCAAAGGCAATACGGTTTGGACATGCTGTCCAAATATGGGATGACAGGCTGTAAGCCTATCTCTGTTCCATTGGAGCAGAATGTGAAGCTCAATGCAGAGTCAGGTGAGCTTCTTGAAGATATTACTATGTACAGGCGCATAGTAGGTAGCTTGATTTACATGACTATAACCAGACCAGATTTGAGCTATGCTGTGGGGCTGGTGAGTCAGTTTATGCAGGCACCAAGGAAGCCACATTTGGATGCGGCTAGGCGCATACTGCGGTATGTGAAGTCCACATTGCATTATGGACTGTTTTATGAAGCTGGGTGTGCATTACAGGTACATGGATACACAGATGCTGACTGGGCTGGTAGTGTCTCAGACAGGAGATCTACTAGTGGTTTTATGTTTTTCCTTGGGAGTGGTGCCATCAGTTGGAGCAGCAAGAAGTAGCCAACAGTTGCCTTGTCGAGCACAGAGGCTGAGTACAGGGGTGCAGCAATGGCTGCATGTGAGGTAGCTTGGTTACGGAAGCTACTTGCAGATATGGGACAGTCAGTTCATGCAGCAGTTGTCATTCATTGTGACAACATTAGCAGCATCATGCTTGCTAATAACCCAGTTTATCATGCTAGAACGAAGCACATTGAGGTGCATTATCACTTTGTGAGAGAGAAGGTTCTAGCTATCTTCTCTGAGAGAGAAAGAGAAAGTTCTTTGTGTGCTTTTCATTGAGAGAGAGGTTTTGCTCTCATATCCTCTTCTAAGAGAGAGGTATTCAGTCTGAGAGAAAGATATGGACTCTACAACTCAAGCTAGCCCTGCATAGACAGCCTCACCAACGAGCAGCAACGACCTCTAAAGTGCAGCCTATCCAAGGGAACAAACTCAAATCGGCTTCACCAAGCCCTCAAATGACCTCCGAGCCGACGTGATTGCAGAAACGTCCACCAACAAGATGACACAAGCTAGCCAACGTCTCCAAAGTCTATGCTACAGCTTGCTTCACCGATAACTACGAAGTCCTACAGCCCGTTCGTCACGACTCTCTAGCTACAGCGGACTGCAGCGACTTCAGCTAAAGCTAATCCACCCAAGGAAATCTCTGTAGACGATGCGATTTGTATTTGCATCAGAAAGTGCTCAAAAGATGACCCGTCCAGCACACATCGGCTTCTATAGCTCAAAAGAGCTACAAGTGCTTCACAAAGGCTTCCAGCTTCACGACTAGCAGCCTCCCTCTAGACAAGAAACCTCGTCAGCGACTCCAAAGCTCCATTGATAGCTACGAGTCCACACTCCTTCTGCCAACGGCTCTATGAATCGACTGCTGCACATAGCGTGCAACCGCCATCGGGACTCCAGCAGAACTCCAACAATTTGACGCGCATCTCTCCAGCCCCTTCTTAGAGGCCGATTATACTTCGACGTCTCCATCTGCAACCAGCCTTCCAATCGGCATCTCCAACAAAGCCTTCTACAAGGCTCCAATGACTACTCTGCATAGGCTACCTAGACTGCAGCCAGCAGACTCAACTTCTCCTACGCATGCGAACCACTCAGCGGCAGAGGCGCTTCCACAGCTCCTGCCATCGCCAGCCCGCCTTGAATGTAGCTTGTCGAATGGGATTGAGAGTCCTTCAAATCTCCAACACGCTCGGCTCCAAAGCTCGTCGCGCCATCGCCTCTGTCCACGCATTCGTCGTTGCATCCCTGCTGCAAACAAAGGTTCTTTCAAAGGTTGACTTGACACATGGTAGATAAGGTTGGTTAGATAAATCATGCTGGATTTGGTCAGTGGTCAATGGAAAAGCCACGTGGCAGATAGGATCCATGGTTCAGTTTAGCTAACTCCTCCTTGGTTTAGTGGTCTTTGGTTAGCAGAGTGCCAGGTGGCAGATAAGACTTAACTCTAGTAAGGTCAAACATAGCTATGGTTAAGTTATTGGGTTAGTTCCACCTAAGCACACAGCTTCTTGCTAAGCACAGTGTGAGTGTAGCATGTGAATCCCTGTGCCACATCATCAAAGACCCTCTTCTTCACAAAAGCTTCAACAAGCCATAACTTCCAATCCAGGAAGAATTTGCACACACTCCAAAAAGGAAAAGTGATCGTCTTTTCGAGCTCTACGCGCCTATCAGATCAGAATCATTGTATGCAATTAGACACTGCCAATATTGAATGAATTCAATTGGTAAGACCTTTGCAACCATTGGAAAAGCAAAGCATGAATGCAAACATCGATGTAAAAAGCAAGCCGAAAGCACAAGTGCATGAGATGACCATAGCAGGAAGCATGGCATCCACACATAAAGCATCAAGGCACATGGAAAAACAAAGCATCATGCATCAAGCGAAGAAGACAACAAAGTCATCATCAAGCCATGAGCCAAAAGGTGACATCAATGGAATGTATTGAAAAGCAAAAACCTTGCCAACCTTGCCTATGTTTTGTAAATCAAACCTGACCACCTGAGAGTAGCTATGAAAGCACCCAGGGGAGGTATTGACATGTAAACCACACTTTACCACCTTAAGTAGCAATGTATGCACTAAGGGGAGGTGATGGAATGTAACTCACATCTGACCACCTTGCAGTAGCCAAAGGATCATGGCACCAAGGGGAGGTGTTGAGAGATATGGTGCCATGAGCACATAGATTAAAGGGCTAAGGTATGGTATAGGAAAGAATTAAAGTAGCCACCCTAAGATGTGGACTACATGATGTGGAGATGTGGATTGAGGTTATCCACAAGGAGAGATGTGGATGAGAGGATCACACATGTGTTGACTATTCAAAGGGCACTCTCTATATAAGAGGCCTATCATGTATTGTTGAACACACACATTATAAGAGATATAGATTTGCTATCTCCCTCTCATGTCTTATTTAGTGTGCTTTGAGCCTCTTAGTTCTTCTGCTGATCTTGTGTGCACTAGGCTAGTACGATCCGCACTTTGTCAGAAGAAGGGCAGGATGTTTACGTTGGATGCGGACATGCCTGAATTGAGTGTAGCAATGTTTGCACATGGGACCGGTGTAGCTACAGATATTGATATCTAGCATAAATGCATTGGTCATGTTAATGTACAACGACTTAAATTAATGCAGGCCCAAAATATTATTGCAGGATTGCCTAAGTTCAAGGTTGCAGAAATGCATAAGGTATGTGAAGCATGTCAATTTGGAAAACAGGCAAGGAAACCATTTCCTAGACATGTTCAAGAGAGTAAGAGGCCATTGGAATTGATCCACTCTGATGTGTGGACTACTAAAGATGCATCTATTGGAGGCTGTCATTATTTTGTCACTTTTATTGATGACTACAGCAGAGAAGTGTGGGTGTATTTTATGAAAAAGAAAAGTGAAGTGTTTGGGCATTTCAAAGCTTTTAAAGCTATGGTTGAAAAAGAAACAGGCCTGCAAATAAAATGCCTAAGGTTAGATGGAGGGGGAGAGTACCTCTCAAATGAGTTTGCAAGTTTCCTATAGGAGATGGCATAAAGTAGCAATATTCATGCAGTCATATTCCACAGCAAAATGGACTAGCAGAAAGGAAAAACAGGCATATTGAAGAGGTATCTTGTGCCATGCTCAACGAAAAAGACCTACCAAATTATTTTTAGGCTAAAGCAATTGCTACAGCAGTCTACATAATGAACAAGACTCCCACTACATCAATACATGGCATGATGCCAAAGGAGAGGTATACTGGTAGGAAACCAGATATTTCTCATTTAAAAGTTTTTGGTTGCATTGCCTATGTTCATGTGCCAGATGAGTTGAGATCCAAGTTGGATCCAAAAGCTGAAAAGTGCATCTTTATTGGTTATTCTGTACAGCAGAAAGCGTATAGATGCTATAACCCTTCTACTCATAAGTTTACAATGAGCAGAGATGTTTTTGTTGAGATGAGTAGCTGGTATAAACCAGTAAATGTGATTGGTGATGCACAAAATGGTAATGCTGCACAAAATTCACAGCAGCAATCACAAAATATTAGTGGACCTGTAGTGTCCTCTAGTAGTGGTTCACATACTTTGCCATAGATAGGCAGATTGAGATCATGAGGATCTCCTCAAAGAAATGCAGATAGTGGTATGCAAGTATCATGAAAAGGAAAAGAGAAATTAGATCAGGTCATGGTTGATGTGAATGCAGGTCACTCTTATGTGGATGGTGGATACAGTGGCTCAAAACAAAGCCTTGATGATGAGTTGGGTATTCCTTCTATTGTTACATGTGGAGTAAGGAAGACAAGGGATCTTTTGAGAGCACCTGGTAGTGAGCCTATTTTGCATAGGTCTACCAGAGCTAGGTATCCTATGGATAGCCTGAAATATGATGGATTTACAGCCATTCACTATGCCTATATGGTCAAAGTGATACATGAACCAGAACCCACTTCTTTTGAGCAAGCCATGGGAAAAGAAAAATGGGAGAAAGCCATGGATGAAGAAATGGATGCCTTGGAAGCAAATGCTACATGGGAATTGGTGGCTTTGCCTAAAGACAAGAATGCAATTGGCTACAAGTGGGTTTATAAGGTGAAGCACAATGCAGATGGTTCTGTGAATAGATACAAGGCAAGATTAGTTGTCAAGGGGTATGTACAGACATATGGCATTGATTATGAAGAAACATTCAGTCCAATTGCAAGGATGGCAACCGTAAGAGCAGTCATTCCTATGGCTGCATCAAAGGGATGGTCTTTACATTAGATGGATGTAAAGAATGCTATCTTACATGGTGATTTGCAAGGAGAGGTTTTTATGGAGCAGCCACTAGGTTATGTTCATGCTGTTCATCCTGAGTTTGTTTGCAAGTTGAAGAAAGCCTTGTATGGCTTCAAGCAAGCACCAGAGCATGGTCTGGCTTTCAGATTTCCAAGGCAGATTTCTCATTTTATGTGAGAAAAACAGAGAAAGGCATTATGCTGCTTGTCATTTATGTTGATGATTTAATCATCACAGGTGATAGTGATGAAGATATCCTTCATGTGAAAATGCTATTAAAGCAGAAGTTTGAAATGAAGGATTTGGGAGAGCTACATTACTTCTTGGGCATTGAGGTGATTAGATCCACAAGTGGGATATGGCTCTTGCAGAGGCAGTATGGATTGGACATGTTGTCCAAATATGGGATGACAAGTTGTAAGCCTATTTCAATTCCTTTGGAGTAGAATGTGAAGTTGAGCACAGATGCAGGTGAGCTATGTATAGATGCATAGTAGGAAGTTTGATTTATATGACTATTACCAGGCTAGATTTGAGCTATGCTATTGGGGGGGTTTCCATTTTTTGAGCAGAAATCCCCGAGCGGTGAGTAGTATGTCAAAGAATATGGCCAAACACACTATTCTTGGACCTAAATGTAGTACATCATGCATAGTAGGCAGTCTAACGCATAGTAGGAAGTTTGATTTATATGACTATTACCAAGCCTGATTTGAGCTATGCTATTGGGTTGGTAAGTTAGTTTATGCAGGCTCCAAGGACACTGCATTTGAATGCGGCTAGATGCATACTGAGGTATGTGAAGTCCACATTGCAGTATGGACTATTTTATGAGACTGGGGTTCAGATACAATTGCATGGATACACTAATGCTGATTAGGCTGGTAGTATTTCAAATAGACGATCTACCAGTGGATATGTGTTCTCTTTTGGGAGTGTTGCAGTCACTTGGAGCAATAAGAAACAGCCTACAGTTGTCTTGTCAAGCACAAAAGCTGAGTATAGGGGTGCAGCAATGGCTACACGTGAGGTAGCTTGGTTGCATAAGCTACTTTATGATATGCATCAGTGTATAGATGGGCCATTTGTCATTTATTGTGACAACATGAGTAGTATACACTTGGCAAATAACCCAGTCTATCATGCTAGAACAAAGCACATTGAGCTGCATTATCACTATGCACGAGTGAAGGTTCTAGTAGGTTTTATTGATCTAGTTTATGTCAACACAAAGGATCAGGTAGCTGACATATTCATGAAGGCATTGGGCGCAGAGAAGCTGCACAAGTTGAGAGACCTGCTTAGTGTAAAGGAATTGGGATTGAGCTCGAGGGGGAGTGTTGATATGTTGAGCAAGGTGACCATTGTGCATTTATGTCACCGACTTGTTAGCTATTGATGCAGTTGGTACACTGCCCATGAATAATAGCTAGATGACAGCTATCTTTAAGTTTTTTTCACCCTCCACCTTTGTGTGTATTCCTCCATTGTATATGTGAGAAAGCCGCAAGTGAGACTCCTTCCTTCTCTCCCACTCTCTTCACATATTGCACCAAGGCATTCACTCAACCTCCTTTAGTCTTCAAATGGCTCTTCAAAGGGTTGGTCACCCTTCTACCACATGGCAGGTCATCCTCAATCTACCACATCACCTTATTAGAACACGTGGCCTTATCCACCAACTGCCATGTTAGCAGCCCCATGAGGCTACCACGTCATCTTCTTATCCACAGCGACATGGCAACCACATCATCACTACCATGTCATCTAGCCATGTCACCCCTACTAGCTGATCAGTCACATTAGCAGCCACATCATTTACCATGTCATCACTGACACATCATCAGTGCCACATCATCATTAGCACGTCATCATTGACACATCATCTCTGCCACCTTAGCACAAGCTCCACTGGCACACCTCTTACTAGGCACAGTGCCACATCATCACTGCATGTGACCCACAGTGACACATCATCATTGAGCACATCATTACATTACCTGAAACCTTAAGTTCATCAATTCAGTGTGAGCAAACTTTAGAGAGTTCAGAGGCATTGCAGATTGTTTTAGTGGGCAGATAGCATTTGATTTCACACACACATGCCACCATTGTAAAGCTTATTCGGGTATTTCACGGCATCGTGCACATCATTTCAGCCTTGTAAAGCCTCTTGGCTATTCTTGACATCATTGCCACAAGCCTTGTAATACAGATCAAATTTTATATATTGTAGTTCTATCTTCACCGATGGTTCAGAGATTTCACTTGGCATAGTCAGTGTATTTGCAGTTGATTCATACTGAGATTTTCATGACACATTGAGTACATTTCTTGCACCATGTCAACTAGTAACCTCAATCTGGAGGCATCTGCTAAGTTAGACAACTCCATTGTGGTACATGGAAATACCGAATGGATACCATTCTTGTACTTCAGGACAAATGGGAGTATGTCGATGGGTGTACACCTAGATCATTGGAGAATCCAGCCACTAGTAGCTCTACTCCATCTGTTGTTAGAACACCAACAATGGGATCTACAACAGCATCTATAGCTCCACAAACAGTTTTTGCACTAGTAGCAGATCGTGCCATTACCCAAGCTCACAAGCAGAATGTGCAAGATGTCATGCTAGGATAGCTCAACATAGTCAAGACATCGAAAGAAGCATGGGATATGTTCGTAGCTCTCTATGAGTCCAAGAAAGACAAGTACGCCTATCATCTAATCAAGCAGAATGTGCAAGATGTCATGCTAGGATAGCTCAACATAGTCAAGACATCGAAAGAAGCATGGGATATGTTCGTAGCTCTCTATGAGTCCAAGAACACATCTAGGATTCTCACCCTGAGAAATCAAATCAACCAGAGTTTCTACAACAGTAGTGAAACTGGTCATGCTTATGTACTCCACATAAAAGACTACAACAATCAACTTGTAGCAGCAAGAGAGACTATGAACCCCGTAGAATGGTTCAAGTCATTCTGAATGGACTAGGAGAGGGATACGAGAATCTAGTCCAGAGTATTGCCATCCAACGACAAATTTCGACACTAGAAGAACTTCAATCAATCCTAATTCATGAAGAACTCAGGATTCGGGCCATCCAAGAACGTAAAGGTCATTCTAATGATTAGGCATTTATAGCTTCATATACTCGGGGGGGTCACTCATCATATGTAACCCTTCACGTGAGTTCAACAGAAGGATTTTTTTTGTTTCTAAAATTTACAGAAATAAATATACATAAGGGACTATTTAAAATAGTTTTGGAAAAAAATTACACATTTGTATAGAAAAGGGGTACATTTTATTAATGAAATTTTTTACAAATAAGGGACTTTAAATATAGGCCTTGAACGCACGTGATATAGAGGGTTTATACATAGTGACCCCCCTGAGTTCATATAGAAGTAGAGGCAAAGGCAAAAGAAGAGGTAGATCATATCAGAAAAGTGGTCATCATCAGCAACAAAATCAAAGTCAGCATCAGCATCATCCTCAGCAACATCAGAATCAGCAAAGAGGAAATCATTCCAACCAAGGAAGATTTCAAGGAGGAGGGAATGCATCCACCAACGTGTTAAACATTTAGTGCAACTACTATCACAAGTTTGGGCACTATGAAAGAGATTGCCGCAAGAAGCAGTATGACCAAGGTGGTCAATCCAGTAGTAATCGAGGGAATTTCTGAGGCAAAGAGATCATCATGGTGGAGGTTATCTAGACGAGGAAGACTACATGCAACAACTAGGAGTTATGTTGAACCAGGAAAGGAGAATAAGGTTTGCCATCTCAAGAAAAGTCTCTACGGCTTAAAACAAGCACCTAGAATTTGGTACAGTAGAATCGACAAGTATTTTGCTAATCTGGGATACATGAAGTCCAATGCAAATCATACTCTCTACTACAAAGTTCAAGGGGAAGACATTACTATTGCACTTTTGTATGTAGATGATCTGATTGTGACAAGAAGCAAAGATAGCTTCATCAAAAAACTGAAACAAGACTTATCTACAGAGTTGGACATGAAAGATCTTGGACTTACGCACTATTGTCTTGGAATTGAGTTCTAGAGAGATTCAGATAGCACATTCATGAGTCAGCTCAAGTATGTTGACAGTCTCCTAAAGAAGTTTCATATGGCAGATTGCAAGATTGCATCCACTCCCATGGAATAGGGTTTGAAACTTACTAAAGATTCAAAAAAGCCTATAGTCAATGACAGATACTACAAGCAGCTCATTGGATCTCTTATATATCTGACAATCACACGGCCAGATATTTGTTATGCAGTAAGCTCACTAGCACAGTTTATGGCAAATCCAAAATAGTCTCACTGGAATGCAGCCAAAAGAGTCTTGAGATACATCAGAGGTACAACACAGTTTGGGATATAATATAGAGGAAATCATCCACAGCTGCATGGATACTATGACAGTGACTATGCCGGAGATCATGAGACCAAGAGATCGACACAGGGATATGCATTTTTCCTTGGTCAAGGTGCTATATCATAATTGTCAAACAAACAGCCAACTGTTTCTTTGTCTTTGACTGAAGTAGAATATAGAGCACTCACTACAGGTGCATGTGAGGCTATATGGCTCAGAAGACTATTGTCAAAAATAGATTACTTTGATGAGTCTAAGCCAACAACAATATACTATGATAATAAATCGGCTCAAGCATTGGCCAAAAATCCAGTATATCACTCCCGGAGAAAGCACATTGATGTGAGAGAGCACTTCATTAAAGAAAGAGTGTTACTTGGTGACATCACACTACGGCATTGTGATAGCGAAGAGAATGTTGCAGACTTCTTTACCAAACCACTCAGTAAAGAGCTATTCGAGAAACACCGACTAGCTCTTGGTTTGACACAGAGGAAGGACATTCCCACTAAAGGGGTGTGATGGAATGTAATGTTCAGTCCTTCTTCAATTTTCTAGAATTATCATCTTGAGGGAAGGCCTACTTCATGATGTTGATCTTGAGGGAAGGTGTTGAGAGTTCACGCTCAACATCATGAGATCATGTGTGCATAGCACCATCACATGATCATATGTGCATAGCACTAACCTTATAGAGTGTTATAAAGGAAAGGGTTAGATCCCCTAACCCTAACCCTAAATGGAATTGTATATATTCTATTTTTTCAACTAAATCTAGTGTACAATTATTCATTTGTGGTGTGCTCTCTAGCTGTGCCCTCTCTCCTCATCTCCACTCTTCTCCTCTCCCCTCTTCATATTTTGTCACAATGTGGGGTCTGGAACAGAGCCATAGGGATCATTGAATGACTGGAGGTGGAAGCAAAATCCCTGTTGAGTCATTTCCTTGGGAGAAATGTACCCCACGAGCTGTAAAGAATATTGGGGTCCTTTTTTTGGAGATCTCGGAAGTGGGCCCAGGTCCGTCGTCATTCCATGGGCATGTAAAGGGGATGGATATGTTGGTTGACGTGCGCGCTACGATAGTAGCACCAAAATTGATCCTTCTTCAAAAAAGGGATGTGCCAACGGGATGAAAGGCTGGTGTCTAGTTCTATATGACATGGCTATAGAATTTTGGTAGGGAGGGTAGTGGAGTTGAATATTGCTATGTTGTGGACTATGTGATGACCTGGTACCATGCCGCAAAGTTCAGCAAGATGGGGTACACAACGAGGGTCTAAAGATCACATGGATGGAGGAGGAAGAGACTGGTGGGATGAAGGTTGAGGGAGAAATAAGATATGGTGAGGATGGGGCAATAATGGTCGGGATTGCAGTGGAGGATGGCTTGGAGTGCATTGGACAGAAGAGGGGCCGTGAGGTTTATGTAGAAGATTAGGTTCTATGCACAGAGTACATCAACGTGCATTTGGGGTGTTTAGGGGATGGTGCGTGGGGCGAGCGTGTAAGTGGCAAATTGTGCAAAGACCTCCTAGTACATTTGGAACTCCTACTACTCCCTACCTTCCAATGTCGATTCCTCTCAGCCAGAGGTGTGCAGGCTCTCATTCTCTACTTGCATGGTGATAGTGAGGGTGCGCTTCCATGTTAGGACATCCTAGAGGGTTTGGATCTATTTGTCAAATCCCTCCCTAAGTCTAGCTTATTGTTTCTCGGCTTGCACCTGTGTTCTTCCGTGGCACAAAGGCTAGATTTCACCTTATCCAATTGGTCCATGAGGGGGTTTAGACCATAATTCACTCGCAGAAAACTCATCCCATAGCTTGGTGAGGGAGACTTCTAGTTCTTTGGGCTTGGCTCAATATTACTCCACTCTATCGAGGGCAGTTTACCCAGTAGCTTGTGTGGTGACCATAAGCATGTGGCTGTCGTGCGTGCTAAGTTGGATTTTTTTTGGGTGCAAGGTTTCCTACCCAAGCAAAGTCCTATGATGTGAGGATATGAACTTCAGCTGCTTTGACAAAAGATTTTTGTGAATGGTAATAACTTTAGTATAGGTTAGGTCTATTTAAGTTGGTATAGAATGGAGAAACACACACACACACACACACACACACACATCCATGCTAATTGGGCACTTGGTTATTAGCAAGAAGTAAACAATTATGATAACTGGGAACAATTATACGTACAACTAGTTGTGAATCTTTTTGAATTTTGCTCCCGCTTCCCTAGATCTTTCTCTCATTTCCATTCTCTTTTCTCTCTCCCTCTACCGATTCTTGGTCATGCTCAAACCATGCTCTTGAGCTGCCCCCCCCTCTCTCTCTCTCTCTCTCTCTCATGATATCCTTTGTGATCTCACTCTCAAGCTCTCTTATCGTGTTTTGTCTTTCTTAAGCTCTCCTTCTGTGATCTCTCTCATTGTCTCTCCCCTCCTCAATTGTTGCTCCATTAAAGGTGCACACACATAGAAAGCTTTACAGATGATTGAGCCAGTCTTTTGAGGATTTTTAAAGGGTAGAGGCATTCTTGCAATGTTGCATGTTCATATAAGGTCAACACCATCATAAGCCACTAGACTATTGTGATGCAGTGCACAATGTCTCAAACTCCACATTGGCTCTCTCAACATGACATCCATCATAAGAAATTACAAGTGTTCCAGCTAGAAAGAGCAATGTAGAAAGAATAAGGAGAGGGATCTTAACAGTGATGGTTGAAATGGCATCGAAGAAACAAAGATTGCAAATGTTGTTGTTAAAAAATTCAACAGTTTACTCGAGTGTGTCTTTTCTTTGAGCATTTGGTATGAGCAAAATGTTTTGAGCATTGCGTATATTGTCTTTCAATAGACAATTTTCTTGTAGCACCATAGACCCCTTTAGTCACAAAACCACCCGAGAGAGATGCTATATTTTATTGCCCATTTTAACCACATTGAACATATTACCAATTTATCTTGCAAATATGTAATCTTTTGCTAACATTCCAAATATAAATTTTAATCATGAGACCCCTTTATTCACAACTACCCTACATGTTTACTTAATTTTAGCATCCTCTCACTTAAAGCATCCACCATGCATACTCACTAGAAGCCCAAGTTGAAAATAAGAAACCCAAATGCCCTTTTCATCAAAGAAATCAGCCTTTGGGATATTTTCTCAACATGGACTATGTAAAAAAAAGAGGCCCAAAGCCCCTTTCTTTTTTTCGCTTTTTTGTTTTTTTTAAGCAGCCCAAAAACTCCTTTCATAAAAGAAGGCTTAGGGGTCTTTGGGACATTTTTTCTTTCAGGGGCCATGGAAATAAAAAGGCCCAAAGACCCCTTTCTGCCACGAAAGGGATTTTGGGCTACTTTCTTCAAAAACCTCTTTCTTTGAAGAAAAGGGTTTTTGGATTGCTTTCATGTGAAAAAGAGCAGCCCAAAAACCCATTTCATTGAAAAAAGTGGTCATAAAAAAGAAATTGGACTAAAAAAGGGGCCCTTTGGAGAATTAGTAAAATATTAGAGGCTTGGATAAGGGAATATGGTATCCATTAAGGATATTATGCCATGTGGACTTCTTTGTAACAAAGGCTCCCTAAATCTAGGGGAAATTTTACTTTTTTTTTCAAAATACCCCAAAAAAAGGCATTGGAGCTTCATAATAAAAAATTATCTTTGGTAGACCTGCCCTAACCATGTCAGGTCTCCTTGTTTTCCTCCCATGGAAAACTATCCCCTAAGTAGATCTATGCTCACATTTTACATTTGGTTCAACCACC
The DNA here is from genome assembly GCF_047967505.1 of Dipteris shenzhenensis. Taxonomy (NCBI): domain Eukaryota; kingdom Viridiplantae; phylum Streptophyta; class Polypodiopsida; order Gleicheniales; family Dipteridaceae; genus Dipteris; species Dipteris shenzhenensis. The sequence continues at coordinate 30,229,325 of NC_141621.1, forward strand.
ATTTCGCCCAAACTTTGACTTCCTAACCAAAGATGTGGCATTTCGGTGAGCACATCTTACAATTCTTATTTGTATAAAAAAAGATCAAGATAGTATGTATTAATAGATCCCAAATTTTGCAGATATTTCAGTGGAAGGAAAAGACTCTACATGACTTTCAGATGTGTGGGGAGTCACCTATGGGAATGAAGGGTTTCCAACAGTGCAAGCATTTCTACTCCACGTGAGTGCAATGCAATCACCTTATATGAGAAGGTAGATATTATTGGGATCACAGAGCATCGTGGGGGGGACCAACTAGGCATGCTGAAGATGAGCGGGTGAGCAGAAGATGAGCAGGGAGCATATGCAGTGAGATGAGAGTTGGAGGAGGGAGTGTGGAGCAAAGCAGAGTAGGGGCAGAAAAGAGATAGAGGAGGGGTGTGGAACAAAGTAGCAGAGCATGGGTGGATCAGAGCAACATAGTAAAATGCCAAATGCCACAGATCTTGTATATATTATAAAGTTTGAGCCACTGCGGTGGCTAGAGCCTAGGGTTCCATCCATATTAATTGCATGCCACTGCAGTGGAATCCCCTAGATGGGTTGGTCTCACTAGTGCGGTGGTTGGTTGCACTAGAATATGAATAGCCACCAGCGCAGTGGTTTGCTTTGATTATTACAAGATGAATGGATTCGTTATGGGAAACCAGCACGATGGTTGTTGGAATATACTAAAAGCAAGCATGGGATGAAATCTGAGGGTTAACGAAATGATAAATAGTCTAAAGGGCACTATTTTAATATAGCACTATGCAACAAATTTTAGGATAGTGTGGTAGTAGTGTAGGATAGCACACAATAGTAGTGTAGGATAAGTTATCACGTGCGGTGGTTGGTTTGCACTAGGATATGAACAGCCATGAACATGGTGGTTTGCTTCTATTATTACAAGATGAATGGATTTGTAGGATGTGTGGACTCATTATGGGAAACTAGCACGCTGGTTGTTGGGATATACTAAAAACAAGCATGGGTTTTACTATTTGGAATTTACAAAAACAATTTAATAAAACCATCACAATGGTGTTTGGGATATACTAAAAAGAAGAGGTCTCAATACAAATTCCATTTTGTAGGACAAGTGGACATATTGATTCCCTGCAATGAGACCACATACATTTTCTTAGTACTATCTCAGTCTTGCTCGTCCACCGCTCCAAGACACCGCAAGCTCATGCATGTCTAAATCCAATTTGAAGACACTCTTGCCCTTCTTTCGTTGTGGCACAGGTTGCATCTGGAACTTAATAGCTCTTACTAGATGAGAGTACACACATGTTTGTGGACTCTTATGTAGTAGTTCGTAATTGCACTCTCTCTTGGATGTTTTTTTGTACCAAAAAGCTCCGGCTACTACATCCCACTTCTCATCGGTTGTTCCCCAATTATCATTAAATGTTTCCTCAACCTTGTACTTAGGGTTTGTGCATTGCAATAAAAAGTATGGTTCATCTTCCTCATTCTCCCCAGAATATGCGACAACTATAGAGTTATCCCCCTCTTCCAGACAGTCAGTGAGGTCATCAAAACTCTCCCCAAACTCTGGCGAGTCTTTTGTCTCTCCATTGTTTGTCACTCCATTTGAACGTAGAGGAAAAACTTGAACTCTCCCGTGTCTTCACAGTTGCAATGCTGTCACAATCGTCATGATCCCCTATGATGCACACATTGCAGAAACAAGAAAGTTTTCTTGTTTTAATCAGTTGGTGAAAAGCCCCATATGCTGTGCACACCATGAACTTCTTTAATTTTCTCACAATCGTGTTGACTTCTCCTTTGCACTTCATCCACTTTCACTTCATGAACACTTTGCATACTACATTATTCTTAAGACTTTGTTTATTGTATGTTGAATGTGTGCCTGTGGAGAGGTTGGCTGTAAGCCATGTTCCAGCATGATGGGCATCATTGAGTTTTTCTTGAGAGCATGCTAATTGGTGTTTAAACAGATCTTGATTAATAACAGCACCGCGTCCATCATGTTCACCCTTGCCATAGCTAGACCCAATAAAATTTCACAGCATGTCTAGACCTGTCAAGGATTTGAACCTTGAGACGAAGTAGAATCCATGTGCTGATTTAAATTAATAGGCAACACCATTTGACAATGTTGTTTATATTTTTTGCATGGGGAATTTTCTTTTTCAGCCATTCTCAATGTAGTAGAAAAGCATGCTGCACAAACAGGGTGTCATGTTCCCTATCATCTGAAATGTAGAAATGGTAAGTGTGTTGCACTGACCTAGACTCTTGTGAGTAAGCACGAAGATTGGCATCAAGCGTGGAAGAATCAAGCAAATGACTATACGTGATATGCAGAAGAATTGTTATCTACTTGTTGTACCAGTGAGCACTTTGTCTCTCATATTATTCTTGAAAAGAATAATTTTCTGCAAAATCTATGACAAATACAATAGTGTCACGGGGAAAATTGGCAAGGCACATCCTAAACTGCTTATCCCACTAGCTAGCTGTGAAATCGTGAGGCACATATTTTGGGATGGATTGAACCATGTGACCTACAAGCTCCCTTGGATGGGTGCTCTTATATGAGAGTATAGACATCTCTTTTTATCAGATCCTTCAACATTTACATCTTCAAATCTCCTCCATTTTAGAGCAACGTGGTTGTCTTCCCTCATTTCATTGGACAAACATTGAATGTCTTCTTCTTCACCTTCAAACTACAATGCTTGCATGTGCCGCGAATGCATTCAATCTTGTGCCACTCACGGTCTACCTTTGGACAAACAGATGGCTCCTACAGAGACCTCATGCTACAAAACTTGCCCTCCCTTGCAACACATGATGAGGATCTAGGTGGCCTATAGACTGTGCATTCATTAGGGAGGCATGGGCATCGATCCCCATGGAGCAATGCTCCAACATCACCACATCTCAAGGCATTCATAGCTTGCCGGGCCATGTCAAAGTCTATGTGTGTTTTACAACAACAAACATTCTTGTCTTTGAGTATCCTGATGCACAAGGGCTTACAATTCTCAAAGCTCCTCTGCCTAATTGAAATGTCTAGATTCTGATCCACAAACTTGAGATACAACTCCGTCTACTGACCCAACATGTAGGAACAACAGAACAATGAGCCCCCTTTTTACTACTACTAAAAGGATACAAAACACATTCTAATTAAAGTATATAATGAAGAAAAACAATTTTCAACCACCAGGCTAGTTTAGGACAATCATAATTTCAATCACCGGGCTGCTTTAGGACACGTTTAGGATAGTCACAATTTCAATTACCAGGATGGTTTAGGACACTATCACAGTTTCAACCACTGAGATGGTTTAGCCTAACACCGTCTCAACTTCACATATTAGTAGACAATAACAAGTATATTGCTTTTCATTTCTGAGTTTCACCATTAGAAAATAACAATATATTGCTTTTCATTTTTGAATTCCACAATTTAACAGTGGTATATGACCCGAATAGCAGGAAATTAAATTTAACAAATTTAAGTACTAAGAAACACAATAATTTCAAGCACAAGCTGGTGAATAACTAATGTCTATTCAACCACACTGGTTTAGGACAATCACATAATTAGTGATTAATCTGAAGTAGCCACGGTTGCATGATGTTCCAACCATCGGGATGGTTTACTAAAATAGCAATATATTGCGAAATATATTGCTGTTAATTTCTGCTCAACGATGCCACCGGGCTGGACAACTAATGTATGTTCAACCACGCTGGTTCAAGACAATCACATCACTGGCGATTGAGCTGAATCAGCCTACGATTGCATGATGTTCCAACCACCGGCCTGGTTTAGGACAATCACATTTAGTCCAAGCCTAGTTTAAGAAAAGAAACAAGTAAACTATCCCAGAGCTCAATCACAAATAACCACCGGTATGGTTTAGGCACCACTGACCTCTGTTGTATCTAGCATGTGTATGATGTGCTCCTCAAACACCTTTCATCCCGTATGCTTCTCACATATGTCCTTTCTATTTGGAGAAACTCTCATATTTTTGTGCCAAAACGTCGTCACTGTAGCAATGACTTCCGCACTTAGGCTGTCTCTCCTTTTCTTGCGTTCTACTGAAGCCCACAAACTTCTCAGATCGGGATGATCGTGCATTGCTTCTACTCTATGTTCAACCATTAGAGCCACGTTGGTCCTTCTGATTGACAACATCTTCGACATTGTGCGCCCAGGCCGTTTCTCCTTTATTTTAGGGGACACCAACATAGCTAATGTCATCGACTTTGCAACTAGTTGATCTAAGCTGTGCACCCCTTTCACTTTCTATAGGCCATTTCTTAGATAGAGAGCATCCCCTCCTAGGTGTGCATCTCTCAAGGTGTTGGTAGGGTTGTTACGCTACAAACTTTAGGGTGTAGGCTAAAGCTTTGGAAGACTCGAGACTGGCAATCAAGTATAGATAGAAGTTGAACTTGCATTGCAAGTCTGTGCTAGGGGTATCATACAGACTCATGAACCATGTTGTAAGTGCATTGCAGGTCTATGCTAGGGGTATCATACAGACTGATGAACCATGTTGCTCCGTGGCTTGGGCAACATCATTTGCTTTGAGGTTACACTTGAGGTGATGGTGATCAAGGGAGGAGGCGGAGGACACTGTAGCGGGCATGTTGAAGGGAGGTAGCGGGCATGCTGAAGGGAAAGGGAGAGGGCATGTTGACGATACTATACTACAACTTCTACTGTGCTTCTTAATTATCTCCTAGAAGCCATATATACATTCTTCACTTCTCTTCTGATGCAAAAATCTGGAAGTACCTTGCAAACTTCAAAACTGGATACATTCTCCTAGAAGCCACAGATACATTCTTCACATCTCTTCTGATACATTCTCCTAGAAGCCACAAATACATTCTTCACGTCTCTTCTGATGCATCCAATCTACCTAAAACTTTTGTAAAACCCGAGGAACTCACCCCACGGATCTGTACTCCAAAAAGTCTGCACGTAGACATAACTTGGATGTAGACCTATGGCAGAGTCTCCGTAGTCAAGCTCAAGGACACCTTGCGCCCTACTAGACCACCACCTACCATCCCCTCGGAATAATGATACTCTTTAATCAGGTGCTACAAGCTCTCCAAGACTCACTTGAGTCCTTGGTGAGAAATTTTAAAACAATTCACATAGCATACCTTGAAGAAATAACCGAGGACGAAGAACAAAATGCAATCACCCTCTTTCATACCACCGCCCCCCTGCTGATATTCCATTACCACCTCCACTAGATCCTGCCCAATCCACCCAACAAGCTACCCAACCTCCTCTCCCTCGAACAACACTGCCTGAGTACTCATCCAATGCCTCCAACACCACCACTGCACAGCACAAACCCTCCCCGTCCATCACCTCCAATGCTCTGATCGACCTCCTTGACGAGGCATTCAACACGCTACTTAAAGCAGCACATTTTGCACAAAGCAACGACGTCGCGACTCTTATAGGCCCCCTAGAGACAGAGCCAATGCTGCTGGCAGATGATGATGCTCTACCATCCCCGCCAAGGTCTCCTCCTCAAGATCTTCATTGGCATCCTGACTTACAGCCCTTCCAAGAGTTATCAGATAGTGCGCTCATGCACCACTAGAAATGCCAGCTCCAAGGCTCCAACCTCCATCTCTACAAAATTCTGGACGTGCTCCCTCTCACACAATTCATAATGCAGTCATTCGACGACTGGCGGTGAGCGCATCCCAAGCGCACATGAGGAGGATACAACCTCACCCTCGACGCCCCCATTCCCATGACCAATGTAGATGCCAGTCTAAAGCCCAAGTGGCGGCTCTTCTTTTTGAAGCTAGATAAATTTTGGCTCTACTACCATAGCACACCCATTGATCGTCGAGTCCACCTACTCTACATGTCCATGGAACAACGTTGGACTTGTTTGGCCACATTTCGACATCTCCAGCAAGAGGATCCCAATATGTTGTACAAATTTCCAAAGTGCAACTTCCCAAAGGAAATGACACTGGAAGGTTTTTGCTTTCGCCTTTAGTCATTCAATGACACCTACAGCTCCATCCTAGATCTAGCCGTCATCCACCACTGTCCACTTCAATCGCCTCATCCTCTTACTCCTCCGTAATCTTCCCCATCGATGACCGCATTCACAATCTGAACAACCAGATTGTCTTCAACCCCGACGTTGGTCCATCTCAATTCCAGGACCTACGGCTCTACCTACGCGTCTGCAACCTCCACGGGCATCACATCCACACTTACGAGGATATGCATGCCACCCATTTTTGGAAGTACCACTCGTACCTCGCTCGCCTCATTTCCAGGCAGCCGCGGCGGACTGTTAATGCCATCCTACAGTCAGTCTTCCTCTCCACCACCCTTCTTCAGCACAGCTAACCTGAGGATGGATCAGCAACATGAAAGGGGCCATGTTAACATCCACAAAGTACAACCGCCAAATGTAGGGTAATCAATGAGTAAAGGTGACCAAGCAGAATGAGTGACTTCAACAGGACAAGCTCAAGGGAGTTTGATACCCAAATGCACCAAGGCCAATGATTACAAGCAATGTGCACACGGAAGGAGTATAGATCAAACTCAGGGAGTTTGATCCCCAAATACCCTAAGCCTGCCCAAAAGTCCAAATATTCCAAGCAACGTGCACAGGTTGTTCCAGCTGCCCACAGAACATGGAGGTGTTGGAACAAGGAGATGCACACTTCAAAGTGCATATGCCTTGCACTGTTCAACTCCACATCCACAAGAAATAGAGACGCCAATGAAAATATCCATGAAAGGAGTACAGCTCAAACTCAGGTAGTTTGATCCTCAAATATTTCGAAGAAAAGGCTTCCCAGCAACATTCAACTCAGGGAGTTTGTTCCCCAAATATCGTCTCAGGACAGGGTTACCGTTACGTGTCCCAATGAAGCTAAGTCTCGCCACTCTAGGTTTGAGTCTCATGCACCATGCATTACACCAAACAGATGAAGATGTGAGGGTGCTGAGGGAGTTTGAGCCCCAAATCACTCGAGCCTAGGAGTGGCGAGGCTAACACAACCGCTATTTGGGAACCTGTTAGGATCACCTCCTAATACTAGGTTTGTCCCAAGCACTTTAATAAGGTTAACACAAGTGCTATTTCCGCTAGTAGGAGAGTTGGTAAGAAGAGCAATATGCCTTGGCACCTTACGAGCCCAAGAGCCCATGGTTGTAAAGTGAGGGAGAGTGCTAAAAAGGAAAAGGGTTGGCCCTCCCTTCAAAAGATGACTTGTATAAAAGGCAAAAAGTTTGACTTTGGTCTTCATTGTTGTTTGCACAAGTTTGAATACAAGCTCTCTCTTCTCTTCTAAGAGAGTGTTTTTGGTGTTCTCTTGTTTCCATTGTAGTGCCTTTGTGGTTGTCACTCTATCCCCCTTCACTCCCTTCTCCTTCTTCCCTTCCTCCTCCTCCCTTCTCCCACCTTCTCCTTCTCCCCTCCCCTCTTCCTCTTCCCTCTTTCTCACATGAACCCACAATGCAACAACAATTCGGAGGCCGCTTGAGTGACACTTGCGGATGGCTCATGCTATGCATTGCTCCCACAAGGAGTAGCCAAGAGTGGAAGCTCCATCTTCATAAACTTTCCACCTAATATAATATAGCGTTGACATCAACAAACAATATACAAACATGACATGTTTCAAAAAAGTACCAAACCATGAAAAAATAAAAACCCCAATCGCAAGAAAAGTGGGTCATTGTTTGCTTAGGTGTAGCCATTTTTTGTCAGGTTTAGGGACTTTTCTATATATGGGTATATTGCATGACCCATAACTTATGCATTGCTCAACCGAATTCAGCAAACTTTGTCTTCAAGTTGTAGTTCACATTCCAACTTGAACATGAGAGCAAAAAATTATGGAATAATGATTTTAAATGAGACCGTTAAAGCATTATAAATGCTATGTTACTTGAGAAGCAGCATGCATCCTAAAGACTATAGGATATAGCAATTTATTCAAAAACATCAAAATTTTATTCTATATATACATGCAACCAAGTACTCATTCTAAAGTACACTACGTGAGCTTCTCCTCAACCCAAGGACACACTTAAATGAGATCATTATGCATGGGTTAATGGGCCTCCAATGTTGTGCTAAAGTGATGCATACCCATTTGAGGGCACGATTTGTTGAAAAACAAAATGGATTGAAAATTTGGAATCCAAACTATTGGGACTAGTGCATGATGGTCTTAAAACATTGATAGTTGTTAGTATTGGTATCTAGATTCACCCTAGAATGGAAGAAGTTGAAAAAGTGCAATTTGTGCATGTGCAAAGATATTTTAATAAATCCAACACTATTTACAATTTTAAATTGTTTCTTTTTCCATGCACTTGCTTGTTATATGGCTCATAAGCATGCCAAAGGTCATTGTACTTAATAATACACAACATCAAACCCGATAGCGTGCCCTTTGGCCTATATGTGTTTTGAAGAATTTTAGGCCACATTGCACTTGTTTGGGATATCCAATTCTATTGACGTATATCATCGCAGGAGGGATCATCTATACTCCACCTGCATTGTTGTGGAGCATGCATTTGGTCGATTGAAAGGCCAATGGCAGTTTCTCAATAAGAAGTTCCTAAACCCAAAGCCCAAGCCGGAGCAACGAGTATAGTGGCATGTTGCATTTTGCACAATATATGCTACTGTGGCAGCACTTGGGGATGTCCCATAAGATGAGGATGTATGCCAGTGATTAGTTGAACCTCTTGCTCATTCTCACAAGGCTGCAACAGCTTGGGCAAGTTCGATGTCAGTCCACCGTGCTTTCGCTATCGTGCATGCCGCCTACATCCAATCCCTCAAGAACACTGGCATCAGATAGTTGGTCGAGGACAAAGCCATGGCTCAGATGATAGATCACCATCAATGTGCATAATACACATGGAGATCTTAGCTTGGCTAACGTTGAGTGACACTTCAGAATGCTTCAGATTTGATGTTTTCTGGCTTCTCTGAGTACTGGAGTCAAAGAGTGGCGTCTGATTAAGCCAGTGGGTGTCAGGTTTTGGTTGGAGTCCATACATGCTTAGGGGTGGGTTGGTGCTTACCTATTAGTTGTGAACTTTGAGTCAGTTCTCTGGCTAGTAAGATCGGTTGTAGGAACTGTGGCTTCCGAACGGTTTTTGGGATTCACCTTAGAGGAGAGCTTTGTTTTGTTTCCAGCATGAGAATTGCGAAACATATTGATATTATAAGAATAAGGCATATTATAAGAATAAGGCCCTCTAAGATGACATGGAAGGGTAAAATATCTTCACATGGTCTAGTCAAAAGGATCTAGGATTTTAAGAGAGAGATCATGTTCAAATGATAGATTCTCAAAGGGTAACGAATGATTCACTCAGATGTAGAGTTACATCAAGAATAAAGCATGATGTTTGGAAAGAGCCTATTGAATTAAGGTTGCATGCCATTTCAAACAAAAATATTGTAGCTTGGCTGAAAGCTAGAAAGTTTAGAAAGCAAGTCAATTAGAGAGTTAACCTGTTTATAATTCTTTTGAGTCCATTTAGGAACATAAGCCTATAGGTAAAACTTACTCAATGTCAAGGGGGGTGGGTTTATCTTCAAATCTCCCAAAATGCATCCCTACACCCACGATATTCGAATGCCCCAAAGAAGAAGCTGAACTTATCCAAGTCTTGAGGAGCCGGGTTGAAGAAGCCTGAAATCGGCTGTATGTATTTTCTTTTTTATTTGCTTCATCACAATATGGCATTTGCCTTGCTCTTCATTAGCTTCGAAGGAGTTTTCTGAACCAATGGAGCTGCTAGACAAGAGGCAACTAGAAGAGACTGGGCTGTGACAATGAAGTGCAAGGCACAGAAGAGAGCAAGAGATGAAACGCTTGGATAAGTCCTTCGATGTCTTGCAATTTTGTATTGTTGTGCCAGAAGCGGATGGTCGTATTGGAGGCAGAAACGTTCATATGTGCATTGAAACATTTGTCGACAGAACCGTAGAAGTGGATTCTTCTTTTCATCTTATTGCGCACAATATTCTAGTTTGATATCCAGGATTGAGCAGCACGGCAAGATGCAGTAGGTGCAGAGCGTGTCCACAGCTTCAAATCTGCCTTCGATGCCTGCTCTTCTCGGAGGTAGGGTTCCAAATATTCATATCTGAGGTATGAATATGCAAAATTTTGGTTGTTCCATGAACCTTGCAAAGTTTTTTTATGCCATTTCATGTTGCTTATGCACTATGTCAGAGGTTTTCATGGCATATATAGCTAGGGCACATCAATAGGGGATATATTGTCGTCCAACTGACGTTTGGCATCCCTCCAAACAATGCGACCATGAAGTAGCTGAGAGACAGACGAATAGAATTCACCACCGTTTAGTTTAGTACAAAACAAGTGAAAGTCATATGTTGGATTTGACTTCTTTCCTAGGGTAGACAACTTTCAAAATTAGTCCAAACGAAGGTTCAAGAACCTTGGCAGAAATTTTTTCAAAGGGGTTGTTCAAGGTTGTATATATTGCATGTATCGAGCCAATAATACTTTAGGTAGTATGATACCCTCAATACGGTGCAAAATCTAGGTCTATGAGGAATCTATGCAAAAAGGACCGTTTAAAAGAGGCCTTAGACATTTTGGGTAAAATGGCATTAAGGATCACTCTTATGGTTGCCTCACACAAGAGTGCACCAGGTTTAAAGCATCGAGGCAGGGTAGATGACTACATGCTCACTTGATTAAAACCATAGTTAAGCTTGACTCCTTCATTGGCAGCATGTATTCCAAATCTGGAAGTCTAATGGATGCATGCCATGTGTTTAATAATATGGCCACGGTAAATTGCTTCAATTGGAATTCTATGATTGTAGCATAATACAGCAAACATGGGTAAATTGCTGGCAGGGTTTCATTCTCTGTGGCTACTCCGACTCTTCTCTAGACTCTAAGGTCTTCCAAACAGCTAGGTACTGTCCCTAGGTGTGCTGCCCATGTGGTAGCTGCCATCCGTTGCCTTTTCTATTTAAGTATGCTTCCCACGTGGCAGCCGATGTGCTACCCATGTGGCAGTTCATCACGCTTAAGTGCACCTCAACCAAGACAGATAGTTGGGGAGCAGACCGGGTTGTCTGGTTGGAAGCTCCTAGTCGGCCAGAATAGGCTACAAGTTAGTTGGCTTTGGGGGGGCCATTTGGGGTTCATAGTTCATCCAGGGGAGCAGCCCTTCAGGAGTAGTTTGGAGCAGCAGAGCAGTAGGTCTTGGTCCATCATCTAGGATGACTAGAGAAGGCTCATTGCTACAGACATAGCTCAGATAGAGCCTTCACCCTTGGCTATCTTCTAGGGCAGCAAGGTGCACAGGTCAAAGGGACAAGCACTCCCTTGTGTTGTGGTTGAGCGGGAGGGACACCTACAATGGCAAGATCTTGGAAGCCACAAGCCTAGGCAAGGAAGGGGACTAGCCCATATATAAGGTTACCATTGGGCCCTCATTCTCTCCAGCAAGCCGTCATTTCAGCTTGGAGACAATCAACACATGGGACAATGTCCAATATGATCCTCTTGGTGTAGGCTATGGCGTCCTTGTCCATGGTCTCCCCTTTGTCTCTCTCCTCCCATTCCTCTCTCACCCACCCAGCTCCCTTCTTGCTCCCTGCTTTGCACCTTCCTCCACTCCCTCCACCTTTGTAGCTTCTGTAGCTGCCGACGTTTCACCCTCTCCTGCCCTCTCTCATCCCCTCTCTCCATCGGCTCTCGGTAAGAAGGTGACCTTCCTTTTGTTACACGCTTCCCCCTCTCTTTTGGTGCTTTTCGTGGCTTTGGGCATATTTATTACTGCTTGTTTTTCTTTTTATCAATGCACTGCCAGAGGTGCCCACATTTTCGTTTGTTCTTTTGATAAATTTTGTATTGAACTTTAAGTTATCTTTGCGGTAGCACGACATTTACGATCTTGGGCGCGCTGCAAATCAACTTGTTGTGCAAATGAGTACATAATGAAGAGCAAGCAGGAGATTGTTCACATTTTGTTGCTGTTCTAGAAAAACAACGTACCTTCCAAGCCCAGAGAGCAGCAAGTCATGTTGCATTTCGTATGGATGGACAAGAACATCGGGCTTGCTGTCGATCATGTGGTTCCAGATCAGGGAACTGTTCCTCTAAGTCCTTACTTCTTTTGGCCTCGAAAAGATGCGTGGGAAGAGATCAAGACGAAGCTAGAGAGCAAAAAGTGGATATCTAGGAAGCAGACCATTCTCCTTCTCAACCAAGCCACAGACATTATCAATCTTTGGCAACAAAATGCAACTGGATAGTGACTTTGTTGGAATTCTGTGGATGTAAGTTAATTGTACACTATTTTGGTCCCCTAGGTTTGGAGTGCTTTATATGTGTGCATTGAGTGCTCACTTTATGGCATATTCAGTGGGGGGAAAAGCATATCTATGAGGCCTTCTCAATACTTTTTGAGCCTCGAAAGGGAATGTTGTCTTCTGTAGACTGACATGGAGCTATTCAAAAGACAGACTGATTTTTTCTATTGAAGTATGGACTCTCTCATGAGCAAAACATGATCAGGTTTTATGTTGCGGTTTGACATGCAGGGGATATGTTCTTGATATTTGTCAGAGGGAATGTGCATTGATAGAGTTTTTATTAACCTGGTAATACCATTGTAAATTCAGAATTATCCTCCATACGTAGCTGCAAAATTTGAACTCTTAAGTTTTTTTTTTTTTTGGGCTTTGTAAGCATGCCTTACGTAATGTGCAAAGAAGTATGGCACCGCTTAATTCTTCGAGTCAAATCACGGGAAAGTTTGTCTGTAAGTTCTGGTCAATTAAAGTTATAATTCTAACCTTCTAGGTACCTGTAACTGCAGTAAGATATGGAAAAATCACAGTAGGGTTTTCACCTGGTCATTCTTTCTAGGGACAATGGAGCACAGCAGTCAGCAGAGCTTGATTTTTTCAAAACAAGAAGTATTTTGTGTAAGATTTTTTAGCAATTTATACTCCTGCTGAATTCAGGGGAATTTTCTTTTGGAAATCAGTTGTGGCTGAGAAAGTAACTTCAGTTTCTTCTTGTTATCAACTAGCTTATTGTCATGGACTCAACCTAGTCTGATTGTTGTAAAAATGCAATATTTGGGAATGCCAAAGTAGCCTATGCACATGGCATACCAGCAGACCAGCAGTTCGTCTTGAGAGGCGACTCTGTTTTACTGTCTACACACATAAACCATTCCAAAGTGAAATTTGAATAGCACTGCTGACGAGAACCATAATCTGTTTTCAATTAAAACCTTCAAATGGTTGCACCGATCCGGGCTCCTTTCATAGTGGGATTTCCTTTTGTGAGATGGTGGCTGGTGGCTGACCTTACAATTTGTTCTTCGTGAAGACTTTTTACTTGGTTCAGCCTGCTTGGCATGCGGGTATCGGACAGCCATAGTACACATCAAATTAGGGCCTGACCTCAACAGGTTGTGTTTGTATGTACGTGCAGAGGCAAGATGGTAGCAGGTGTGCCTAAATTTACTCCTGTTACCTGTCAATTGGCTGGTTGGCTGCTGGAACTCTGGACTTGCTGTGTGACAGGCAAGGTAGCTATGCCATTCTGTTGGCTGACTTTCAAGATGTCTTAAACTTAGAAAAACTTTTGGGCTGCAGAGACACTGTTGTCTATGTATGGATCACTTTAGAGCATGCAAAGATCAAATGCTTTATTATGATAGCTGTACCCAGGACAAATGTTGAATGTGATGGGTTAGCTAGTTCTAGGAACATCATTAGTTAGGGAAGCAGTTTGAGCTTTTCCAGGACATCTTTTGTATTAGGCGCCTGAAAATCTCATAATAGCTGTTATGGTATTGACCATGCCAACTATAAAGACTCCAGTTTTTTCTTACATATCTTCAAAACTGTGTCATCAGAGGTTGGGAATTGCTTCCTAGTAGCTCTGGGATTTTGTAGGTGATGTCCCTTGTATGCATGAAAGCTGACTGCGTAATCTCATAGGTTATTCAATAGCTTATGCTGAAGCACATTTAAAGACCTGTATAACCTTCTCCCCTTTCCTTATTGGTTGGCGTCCACATAGCTTGTAAGACTAATTTTTATTAAGATCTTATGAAATGAATCATCATTGCCGCAGGCCTTTAAGAACATGCTCACCTGAGCCTACCTACCAGTTGAATTGATTGGCTGCATACGTCTTTCTTCGATAGGTAGGTGAGATTGTTTTTTATTAATTGTGTCAAATAACGTTGTTTTAATTTGTTTGAAAGACCATTGGCGCTCATTAGGGGCCCCATTTGTATGAGAAATGCATGTCAAGCATCTCCGAAGTCCTTTTTCCCAGAGGAACCTTGCGTGTGAGGAGCATATTTTTTGAGTGCATTATGAGCCATTTTGTATGATTTATGCATGTCAAACTCCTAGCTATGATCCCTTTTTGAAAGTTGAGGGAACATTTTGGATGAGTGTATGAGCAGTTACTTGTCAAGCTTCTTTGTAAGCTTTGGCACTTTATGAAAAACAATGATTTGCAAATCAATGATTGTGAAAAATTATGACTACAACCAACAACTTAACTATGTCTATTTTGTGGACTAAGTGCTTGGAGTATTAGATTGTGTGCTACATGCTTGGAGTGCTTGGGTTGGTTCCTATTCTCATGGCGACTATCTCTTATGTTAGTTTTAAGTCTTGTGCTTGGGAATTACTCATCTTTGGAAAAAGGGGCAAGTAGCTTTATTAGGCTTTGCAATGTATATATCAAAATTATGTATCATATGTGTACAACTCGGTGGAGTTGTCGATCATTTTGCCATAGTAAGATGGCATTGGGAGGGGCCAGGCTTACTTCTATGGACGATTAATATGCGGCTTAACTTTTGGGTTGTGTTGTGCCTCTTTATGATAGGATTCTCTCTTGTTGATGTGGGCTGCTGGTGTTACTTGATGATGGGTCCCATTGGGCATTCTCTAGCTACTTAAATATGTCCATGAAGATTCCTGATGCAAGCCGCTAGGGAGATATAACTTGGCAAAACAAGTGTGTTAAGTGTTGGTTCCATGTTATGTCAAATGTGAAGCAACAAAGCTTAGAAGAATTTAAAGGTATGAAACACAAATTATTGAGTAGGAAATCCATTTTGGTTGGAGCAACCATTCATGCATGTAGGTAGCATTAAACCATTTTAGAATTGATCAAATGATGGGATTCTTATTTTAAAGTGTATTTACGGACTGTGGGTTCTCTTTCTTGGAAATTGCTAAACAAGAAAAACACGAATTTGATGTCTGTTTACAAAGTCTTGTTTGTGGACTAAGGATTCTTTTCCTTGCAAATTGTTAGACAAGAATAGCGGAGATTTGCTATGACTCTTAGGGGAAGAAAGGGTGATTCTTAAGAATTGCTTGTAGTAAAAAGAAACAACAGGCTTGTTTAATAGAGTTTTGACTTGAGTCCTTTTGAGGTGGATGATGATGCAATAGAATTAGGCAAATTCTCATTTTTCTTCATGACAATATGAGGTTAGAATGGCCTCATTTAGAGATGCCAACTTATCTTCATTTCAAAGTGGAAGATCTTGCATCAATATTAGGGCTGGTTGCTCTTGATAACAAGAGTTTTAATGAAGCATATGTATGTTGCTTATGAGAAGAAAAGGTCCGACTAATGTATAGGATTGTGGCAATGTGAAGTGGGGGCTACTCTTCTTAGAAAGAATCATTGCCAAGGTGCCATGTAATGATTATTCCTTAGAATGATAGTTTTGTCCCTTTCTTATTTGTTGACTATTGTAGAAAGTTGGGTAAGTCTAATGGTACCATCAAGAAGTACAAGGCAAACATGTTGCCTGACAGAAAGGCATAATTATGATAAGACTTTTGCACTTATCTCACATTGTCCTGTGTCATTACTTTGATTGCCCATCATGGATGGAAGAGGAAGATGTATCAATTGGATATTCAGATAGCCTTTATCAATGGGGGTTTGCAAGCAGCTCAACAGATTGGTTTTGTGGTGCCAGCTAAGAAGGAAAAATGCGTAAGCTTTGGAATGGTGTCAAACATGTTCTACGAACTTGGTATGAGAATTATTTGGTCAGCCATGGTTTGAAAAACAATCTAAATGCTAGCACCCTATATGTTAAAAAGGATCATGGGGTTTCACTTGTGCTCATACTTTATATGGATGACATGTTGACTATTGCTTGGGAATAGTGAGGATGTAAGTTTTGACTTTGAGTGATGTAGTTTCTTCTCTCCCTCACCTCCAAATGAGTTAAAACTTCACTCAATACATGAGAATGAACTTGAGCAAAACTTTTACTACATGAAGAATAGACAAAAAGCCTTAAAGAACACACTAAGGATTCTATCAACAAGAGAACCTCTGAACAGTGAGTAGGATGTCGATACTAGTGAATTGAGTAATTGCAACACAATGCCCAAACTCGAATGATCCTTGAGAAGAGACAAAATGACCCTTTGTAGGTTGAGGATGGCCACACATTCTGTCACTCTTAGAAGTTGCCTAAAATAATTCAACTTCTTGTTGAATGTGAGGAAGAAGACCCCCCACATATTTGGTGAGGCTTTCAGTAGAGTCTTCCACCCTTGTCTTCAAAGAAATTGATTAAAGCTCTCATTGTATTGATGAACTGCGCTATGTAGCCTTTGTATGAAAACTACCATTGGTGGCATCCTCTATTTACCCCAAAGGTATAAACTTCTTGTTCATAGCTTCAACCCTTGCCTCCCATGTGTTGATAGGACGATGGAGACCACTTTGAATTTTTCTTTGAACATGGTCCCACACATTGGATGGCTCTCTTGGTGAGCCTAATGGAAGCAATGTACAGCTTTTCTACATCAAAAAAAGGTTGTAGAGGGAGAGCTTCTTCACTAATTGATCTAACTTCTCGAGGTTCAAGGAACATCCTCGAATGTAGTAAGGTCCAAGGCTATATCAACCTTGAAGCAATTGCCCAACCTCAAAGATGAGAGGATCCTTTTGGTAGTGAAGAGTTGGCTCCTCCATGTATATTAGAGCCACTACATTTGTTGAGAATGTGAGCTCCACCATTGCTTCTCCATTTGGTACTTGTTGAGGAAGGGAGCATGAGATTGGACTACCATTTGAATGCTTGCTAATTAAGTTGCCAAAGAATGAGGGCTCAAGTTAGGAACTTTTGTCAGTCCTTTATTTTTCAAAATCAGGTTTGAGGCTCTTATTTGTAAGGAAAATCTCCTTCAATTGAGTCTACGTGGTTTATGTAGGAATTTGTTGGATGCAGTAGACTTGAACAATCCAAAAGATACACAAATGATATTGCATAGAAGAATAGAGATAATCGACGTTTGCTCTCATGGGTCTATTTCTTACATTAATTCAACACTCACCAGAGAATGACAACGCTATGAAAGATCCAAAACACTATTTTGATTGAATGATAAAAGAGACAAGATTGTACTACTGGGTTTGTAGGCTGTTTACAAAAGACTCAACACAACTGAGCTACGAGACCCTACCACTACAAACTAGAAGACATCAAGAGTAACACGGCCAGCCATGAAGGCCTGGTAGCAGTAGATGACTCTCATGAAGGCCTGGTAGTAGTAGATGACTCTCATGTGTGAGGGTTTGGGCAAAGAGAAGTTCTCCGAGGAGAGCTGGTCATTTTTGTAGAAGAAAAGGCACCGACTATGTAAAGAGCCACACCCTTTTGTGCATAAAACCATCTCTAGAGTCGCCACCTCTGGAACCATCTACTCTCAGTTGTTGCCATGCCACCTCTTGCCATGTACTTGTGCATGCATCTTTCTTCTTTGATAGCCCACTCATCATCATCATCAGGATATGAAAATGACCAACGACATACCATGGATGGCTATCATTGTCAACATCAACTTAATAATTCGAAGAATAATGATATATCAGGTATTCACATTTCATACTTTCTTTATTTGTATTATTATTTGAATTGATTTTGATTGATTTCAATATCTTGACATTATCTTTGTGTGACTTATTTTTCTTATTTTTGCTATAACTTTTTTCTAGGAAATTTTCCAAATAATGTTCATGATGAAGAAGTTACATCATTGGCAACCAAAAAAGAAAGAAAGCATTCAGAGTGAACAAATAGGATGTATGTGAATTTTTTAAGTATTCTATTTAAAAACTTGTTTACTTTAACATTGATTTTATTGAGGTTTTATTAATGTGTTGTTTGTGAATGAGTTGATGCTAGGCTTATAGTGTTTACTTACGGGATGGAGATGATGCACAAAAACCAACAGGGCTATCAGATGATGTATGGGAAAGAATAAAGACACTTGTAAATTCAAAGGAATTCAAGGCACACACACACACACACACACACACACACTCTTTTATTGCAAGTATCATATGTTCTTTCTTTATTCTATTTAACTTAACTACATTTTGACATTGTTTTTCAAAGATCTAGTGAAAGAAATAAGAGAAATAGAAAGGCCCAAGAAAATGTTCCAAATTTAGGTCATAAGGGTTATGTTGGAATGAAACAAGAACTTGTAAGTTTAATAGTTTTCTTTCTTTTCATAATTCATGGTTTTATAGTAGTACTCTTTGATAAATCCACATGTATGCCAAATATTTTAAACATGTAGATCTCTAAACTTCAAAGGTCTCCTTCATATCGAGAGGTGTTTTTAGAAGCTCATACCTTCAAAGGATATGGGATGAAAGGAAGAGGAATACTATTTGACTATGCATTGTCTAAAGAGACCAATGGTGTTGTTTCATTAGAGGCACTTTATGTTCTCTTTGTTTTATGAATAGAAATTATTAATAAATGAAATATAATATCAATTTGATATATTTCATGTTTTTTATTGTGTAGGATCCTAATCCAAATGACAATGGGGATAATAACATTTATGGTCCAAGACTGGTTGTACCTACTAAAAAGACTACTTGTGGTAAAAATTTTTTAACAATCGGTGATTTAGACCAAGTGATACATGAGAAGATTGCTGAGTTGCAAAGAAAGCTTCATGACATGGATAAGGCTATGGATGCCTTGCAAGAACAACTTAATGATTTAAGGAAAAGCATTTTTGCTCTGCCTTTGGTAAATTTCATGCCTACTTCATGATAATTTTCACAAAAAAGATGATTCATGCTCACACATACACATAGACACACACACACATGCACACGTGCGTGTATTGTAGATATTGTTTTGAAAAGGTTTATGGATCTTTGAGTAGAGTAGAAAGCATTCACATGAAGCATTATTAAGTATCATATTTACTTTATTTTAAAAAGGTTCATCAATCAACAATTGGAACTATAGAAAAGACAGCAACACAAACAAATGACATACGTGTTTCCCAAGTTAGTTAAACTTATTTATTTTTCTTAATGAGTATGGCAATAACCATAACGTTTTTGGATATTTTTCATAAAGATATTTTAAACAAATATTCTACTAATGATCTCTTGAATGTATCTTTGTAGGTTGATGCTTTTCAAAGGGGGCAACGAGTAAAGATCTTACATAAGGACTCAAAAGACATAGTTGGAACAGGGACAATAATTAGTTTGGATCCTTCATTTAGAGTTCATACTATACTAATAGGAGTTGGTTATGTAGTAGTACAAGTTGATGATGGAATCATTAAGGATTCTTGTATATTCAAAGCAAATGATGAGATTCAGACATTGGGTCAAGCCGTAGGCTTGAATGTTGCTTGGAAATTATATTTTATTTTGCTATGTAAAAATTGAATTATTTATTTCTCAACTTACTATCGAATAATATTTGTTATCACGTAAAATGTGTGTGTTATAAAAGGTAAAAGTTATCCTTAGAATTTTAGATGAATTCTTCACACTATGTAATATGAGTATTGATGCACTTAAGACTTTTGATTAATCTTTCACACTTAGACAATAAATTTCATTCATGGATACCGAGTATCAAATGTAAAATTTTAGTCATTGAAGATTCCAATGCCATGTAACTTTTTGGCCATTTTAGAAGCTAGTAGAAGTTAAATGTTTTTGCATATTTTGAATGCTATTGTTTATAAACGAAGAAATGGCAATTGTGATTCCATTTCTTTCCATTTGTAACATAATAACCGGCATTTCGTATGTCACTTTATTTCCATTTTCAACATGAAATCTTGTAAATTTTAAGTCATCTTTTGCCATTTCGAATATAATCAGTGATAATTTTTATGTCACCTTTTGCCATTTCTTTCACAGTTGGTCTCTATTGTAGTGTCATTTCATGCATTAAAAATGGCAAAAATATATGGTACTTTTGGTTGCCATTTCGATTGTGGAAATGGCAAAACTATATGGCACTTTTAGTTGCCATTTCATTAAAAATGGTAGAATATATGGCACTTTTGGTTGCCATTTCAGACATCAAAATGGCAAAAATATATGGCACTTTTGGTTGCCATTTTGCATGTGGAAATGGCAATACTATATGGCGCTTTTAGTTGCCATTTCATATGTAAAAATGGCAAAATATATGGCTCTTTTGGTTGCCATTTTAGACATCAAAATTGCAAAAATATATGGCACTTTTGGTTGCCATTTTGCATGTGGAAATGGCAATACTATATGGCACTTTTAGTTGCCATTTCATACATAAAAATGGAAAAATATATGGCACTTTTGGTTGCCATTTAAGACATAAAATGGCAAGAATATATGGCACTTTTGGTTGCCATTTTGTATGTGGAAATGGCAAAACTATATTGCACTTTTAGTTGCCATTTAATATGTAAAAATGGCAAAATATATGGCACTTTCGGTTGCCATTTTAGACACAAAAATGGCAGAAATATATGGCACTCTTGGTTGCCATTTTGTATGTGGAAATGGCAAAACTATATGGCACTTTTAGTTTTCATTTCATACATAAAAATGGCAAAATATATGGCACTTTTGGTTACCATTATGGACATAGAAATGTCAAAAATATATAGCACTTTTGGTTGCCATTTCCAAAAAATGGCACATGTGGAAATGGCAGCAAGAAAGTGTCATTTAATAATGTAGAAATGTCACTTTTGGGCTGCCATTTCTACCTAGTTTTGTAGTAGGCATAGGGTTGATTCCGCCTTTTCCACCTGTTCTATAAATGTTTGGACCAAGGGTTCACTGGTGGCGAGGTCATCTTTGACTTTCGTAAGAGTGAGCTCGAGCTCTTCCACCTTAGCCCGGTACTCTTTGGCTCAATGTAGTGCGGCCTAGCCCATTGCTTGAGCTACGACCATTGTCGAGTAGCTTTCCTGGAGGAGAGTTGTGAGGCTTGCTCTTGCCTCCTTTATAAGATTGTGCGGTCAACTTGTAGTAGTTGTGCCATGGCTTCAAAGAGGTTCATTTCCATGACGTCGGTGCATGACAACTGTTATGCCGTCATATGACTATAGCTTCCTGTTCCCTGTACTGGGGCACACTGTGCAAAATTGTATGGCCTCTACTAGGCCTGACCATGGGTGGAAGAGGTGCTTGTGGGGTGAAGGATGCAGTCTCCTGAGGGGTGGTGGAGACTGAGACGAAGGGTGTGGCTGGGGTTGTTAGCATAGTCTCGGCTCCTGGGTGGAGGCCGATTTTGATGGTGTCCTCGTATTCAATGAGAATGGACCCTCCTTGCACCTATTTTCCCTTATCTTGAGGACCTAGCCACTGCATGCGTAGTTTTTGTTGCACGACTTCATGCAACTGGCTTTCCTCATACCGATTGAGCAGCTGACTTGGCTGCAGTTGCACTTGGGTGACCGGAGTGGCACTTGGCATTGTCCTCAATCTCTTGGGCCTAGTCTCTGTCTCTTCCTACTCGGTCGGCATGGGACAGATGGCAAATTTCTCAGCAAGTCCGAAGTCGATGGGCAAATGCTGATTTTTGAGGTAGTAGAGGACTGGCATGTACAACATGGGGTTGTCGAGGACATCCTCGTGGGTGCTGAGGTCCTCTCGCATTTGGCTACAGTAGTAGTCAGCCCAGTTCGTCTTTTGGAAGTTCACCATCCTCAACAAGATATTGGGCACAATGGCTTGATGATGATCCGAGTGTTTTACTTGCGTGAGCCATTGTAGGGCTCTTGTTGGGCGCTCTACCTTGAGCTTGTAGATGGTGTTGAGCTGGATGCGGCCACTGCACTTATGGCGGTCGTAGGGACAGACCTTCTTCAAGGAGTTGAGGTTCTTCTTTTGCTGGGAATATTTTTTTGCCACCAGTGGCAGGTTGAATACCGCCCACACCATGTCTTGATTGATTTGGTAGTGGTGGGGGTTGCCTGCTGTATCTCTCAAGACACTGATTTTGGTGTTGTTTTCGTATGTCTCGAGGAACTCCACCACCAGTAGCTTCATGTATAGGTGGCATGGCAAGCGGTCTGCTACTCTCTGCAAGCCTGAAAAGTTAAGGGCTTCCACGATTGCTGGGTCCTAGAGAGCGGCATATGCTGCTATGGTGTGCTAGTGGAGGGTGTAATCCTAACCCTTGAATGCAAAGTGCGAGTGGACCACGCAAGCATTTAGCTCTTGGAGCCATGCTTCTCCCAATGGTGAGTGCGCTTGTGACTGCACGATCTTGTACTATGCTTCTGTGTTTTCATCGGGGTTGTGCTTGTTGCGGCTGGCTCCTCTTGAGTTGCCTATCTCATGGAGATGTCTTCATCCTGTAAGTCCTCCACGGGTATTTGATCCGGCATTCGAATTGTGGCTGAAGGGGTGCTCTACGAGTCTGATGGGCCGGTGGCCTTTGGGATAGGGCAAGGGTGGAGGTCCAGGTGACTCAAATTTGAAAAAGTCATGTTCGAACTCCATGGCAAATAGAAGTGGGAGTTGTATGACGAGGGAATCGGTGGATGAGGAAGAACAAGAGGACATCAATTTGTTGATAGTGGAGGGGAAGTGGGCAGGAAATTGTCAGATTTCTAGATAAATTTTGACAGAGTTTGGCTGCATTTGCTATGGCGATGACTCGGCAGGGTAGGCCTACTTTTATAGATTTTTATGCCCCCGACCGGTGGGATATTATATGGCGATGGTCGGAGCTAAATTTTGTAAGGAAACAATACAACGTCTATGCTCAACAGATAACATGATCTCGTATACAAGAAAGAAAAGTAGATAGTATGGAGAATAAAAAATTTGATTACTGTAAAACTGATACAATAGATGGCGCTACCTCCCAGCCGTGTGCTCCTGTGTGAGAAGCTTCAATGGTGTGCCGAAAACAGTAGAGGACGGAGGTTGGATGCTAAGGAATTAGGGTTGTTGTAGCCAGTGATGATATGGGCTTCACGGGCTTGCTCTTATATAGCCACCAGTTGTAGTCGGTTAGACTCAATTGGGAGACTGACCCAGTCGACCCAAAACGGCCGATTGGAAATCAGTGAAATAGGCCACTGACCACACGTTAGAAGCGTGGTGCAAAATATAGCAACTAGCCTACGATCTCCGTTCGTCCCCTCTGGGACCATATGGGGCTCCAAACGGGCCCCACAACCCGAGAATGGGCTGCCCCAAGAAATTCTCCATCTACCCTCAATGCGATCAGTCATGGGATGCCTTCCTGCACTTGCATGTAGCCTAGTTGGTAGTGTGCCAACTCTATCTGAAGCCATCTAGCCATCAGGCCACACATGGCCCCCATTTGGTGTCCAAACCGCGACCTACCGGATAACCGAGCTACTCAAATGCCTTCTCCTCATATGGGGGGCTTACAAGTAGACTTAGTTGGTTCCCGCGTAGTTACATGAGAGTGGAGCATTGATATCTAACACCCCCCCTCAATGTCCACCCGCAAGTGAGCTTACTTTTTTGGCCCAATGCCAAGTCGATGAAGATGCCTCTCCAGCAAGTCTCTTCCAAGAGCCTTCATGAAGATGTTTGCAGCATTCTCTGTAGTCGGATAGTACACCAAGTCGACCTCTCCATCCATGATGAGCTCGCATACAAAGTGATATTGAATCTCAATGTGTTTTGTGCGAGCATGGAACATAGGGTTCTTGGCAATTGCCATGCAACTTTGATTGTCACATGAGAGCTGCGTAGGCTTATTCTACACTGTACTCATGTCCCCTAAAATCCTCCTCAACCACACTGCCTCACAAGAAGCAAAACATGCTGATTTGTACTCAGCCTCAGTAGAAGAAAGAGCAACTGTAGGTTGCTTCTTGCTGACCCATGACATAGCTCCAGATCCAAGTGAGAAACAGTAACCTGTCACTGATCTCCTACTGTCCACGTCTCCTACCCACAATCCGAGTCACAGAATCCGGTCAAGATGTTTCCCTTGGTATAGGTGATGCCATAATCAAGTGTGCCTTTGATGTATTTCAGCACCCGCATCCCTGCCCTCCAATGGTTCTCTCGGGGCTTATTGGAAAGCCTGCTTAGTACACCAATCACAAAGTTGATGTCCGGCCGCATGTTGCACAAGTAAATCAAACTGCCCACAAGCCTTTTGTACTTTGCTTCATCCACCAATGGTGATGAATCCTCGTTTGAGAGCTTCACGTCAACCTCCATAGGGGTGCCAACTGTCTTGCACTCAGCCATGCCAAATGTCTTTAGTATCTCTCGAGCATACTTCAGCAGTGAGATGAAGATCTATTTTGGCTCTTGCCAAACTTCAATCCCCAAACAGAAATGCATCAGTTCGAGGTCTGTCATTTCAAACTCACTTCCTAGCGACTGCTTTGTCTATGAGATCTTTTCTTCATGGTTCCCTGTTATGACAAGGTCGTCCACATAAAGGACCACGATGATACACCTACCTCCTTCTCTGTAGATATACAAATTTGCATCAGATGGGCTCCTCTTGAACTCGTTTTGCAAAAAGTAGGCATCAATCCACTGGTACCACGCTCGTGGGGTGTGTTTCAGCCCGTAAACTACCTTCTTCAGTTTACAGACTTTATCTTCTGAACCGGGGATCACAAAACCTGGTGGTTGTTCCACGTATACCTCCTCCTTGAGATCTCCATTCAGAAAGGTGGATTTTACATCCATCTAAAACACGGGCCAACTTTCCTATGCTGCTAAAGGCAAAACACTACGAATTGTGGTTAGTCGAGCTGTGGGAGCAAAAGGATCCTGATAATCAAAACCATGTCCTGTGTGAATCCTTTTGCCACGAGCCGAGAGCCTTGTACTTATCCATGCCGTCGGACTTGTACTTGGTCTTGTACACCCACTTGGTGCTGATTACCTTGCATTTTGGTGGTCGATCCACAAGGTCCCAAGTTTTGTTATTCATTATGGAGCCATACTCTGACTACATAGCCTCCATCCACCTATCATCACCCTGTGCCTCTTCAAGACACTTGGGTTCTTCAGCACTGATCACCTCTGTCATCAAAGCGTAGTTGACCAAGTGTTCCTGCGGCCTTCTTTGCTCCTCTAATCTCTTGGACCGGCGGTGTTCGGATGGTTCCTCCTCAATGGTTGGGGAGGTTCTTTGCCATCCAAAAGCTGCTTTACCCACTTCGAGAATGGCCATTGCCGTTGTGGTTCTGTAGGCTCTTCTTCCTCTTCTTTATCTTGAATCCTCCCAAGCACCATTGGGGGAGCTCAATCTGCTATTGGTGGTTGTACTGGATGGATATCCTGGTCCTAGTTGTCTGGGAAGGAAGCATCCTCCCCCAATTGATGCGGCTGTTCTGAGAAGACCACATTGCGACTTACTATTACCTTCTTGGTAACAAGATTATAGAGACGGTAACGCTTCGCCTCTTCACTGTAGCCCAAGAAAATACACTTTCGACTCTTCGGTTCCCATTTGGTCCTGTTAGCATCAAGGACATGCACAAAACAGTCACATCCAAAAACTCTGAAATGTGCAGCTGAAGGTTTCTTACCAGAAAAGGCCTGCAGTGGAGTCATCCCATTCACAGCCTTTGTGTAGCTACGATTTAGAATGTAAACTGCCGTATTACATGCTTCAGCCCAGAAAGTCTTTGGCAAATCTTTCCCTTTCATCATACTCCTACCCATTTTGCAGATGACATGCATCTTGTGCTCTATTACTCCATTTTGTTGTGGTGTATGTGGCGGGGGTTCTGCCTCTTGATCCCATGACTTTTCCAGTAACTTTCGAATTCACTTGATGTGAACTGTCCATCTCAACTTCTTCACCTTCCTCCCCGATTCTTTCTCGACCATTACATGCCATTCTTTGAACTTACTAAAAGCCTCATCTTTAGTCTTCAAGAAGTATATCCATATCCTTCTATTGTAGTCGTCAATCAGCGTCATGTAGTAGGAACCACCCAAAGCTTCCGTCTCCATCTTTCCATAGAGGTCTGTGTGAACGAGCTCTAGAGGAGCCTTTGCTCTACTGGCCTCTTTAGGAAAGGGCTACCGATGCTACTTGCCCATCATGCAAGCTTCACATACATCGAGCAAATCTGTAATTTCTCATAGGTCTGCAATCATTCCACTTTTATGCATCTCCTTTAAAGAACTAAGGTTTAGATGACCAAACCTCTCATGCCATAGCTTAGTGTTGCTCACATCAGCTCGACACTCAAAGCTGAGAGTTCGTAGATGTTGTTGCGCCGTGTACCTTTACCAACAACCTTCCCTTGAAGATCTAAACTCTGTGCGCCATTCTTATCGAAGTGAACTTTGAGGTCCTGATCCGCCGTGATCGCAGAAACGGACAAGAAGTTCCTCTTGATATCTGGCACATAAAGAACATCAGACAATTGTTTTACAACTCCATTTGACTTGAGAGCAATTGTACCTTTTCCTTTTGCTGGACATTTTGGATCATTGCCGATTGCTACCAGGATGTCATTCCCTACCGGATGTAGAGAGGTATACCAATCCTTCCGACTGGTCATGTGGTGCGACGCACTGTCAATAATCCAAGGTACATCCACAGGTACATGAACTGCCTCTGTGCAAATCTCCTCAATTGCTATGAACAGCTCTAATGGTACTGCCTGCATGCTGTTGCTGGACTCTTTCTTTACTTCGTTCTTCTCATTCTGCAATCTTCTTCTGGAACTCATTCTGCTTGTGCCCTGCCTTGTTACAATAGAAGCACTTGATCTTCTTCTTTCTCTTTTTATCATCAGAAGAAGATGGGTTACCACAGTCCTTACCCTTACCTTTCTTTGATCTAGCCGAGAAAGCCGAATCTTCTCGTCCTCATCTTTTGACGCATCTCCTCCTCCAGAAGCATTGTGCTGAAATCCTCAAAGTTGAGGGGCAGATTTCTATTCTGCGTATTCAGCGCCGTAACAAGACCATCGTACTTTGGTGGGAGAATTCGTATGCACCTTCGTGCTAGATTCTTGCTGGTGATGGTGATGCCAATCGCAGTCATCTGATCGCACAGATTCTTCACCCTGGTGATGAACTTCTCTGCCATTTCAGACTCAGACAGTTTCTCGTTCGCGAGTTGAGAGTCTCCATATTTTGAATCTATGTCTGATTTGTGGTCTCGTATTGATTTTTCAAGACCGTCCATGCCTCCTCTGCTGTGTTGACATGTTGAATTAACACCATGATAGAATCACTTACACTGCAGACAATAGAAGACATCGTATTTGCATTTCTTCTTGTCCATGCGAGAATCTCATCCGTAGTTGGTACTATCTGCTGTCTTGCATTGGCTGGATTCGATCTCGCAACCGGCTTCACGTCCACCCTAGTAGCAATATCCCAAAGCTCATATGCGCTTAGGATGGCCTTCATCTTGGACTTCCAGAGTGGATAGTTAGTGCCGTCCAACTTTTCACTTTCGCTGAACGGTGGGATTCGCAATCTTGCAGGCTGGGCCATCTCTCACAATCTGCTCGCAAACAGAAACACACTACCAAATCTTCTTGCTAGAGCCCAAGCTCTAATACCATGTAAGAAAATAGTACAACATCTGTGCTCAACAGATAATAGTATCTCATATGCAAGAGAGAAAAGCAAATAGTATGGAGAATCAAAATTTTGATTACTGTAAAAATGATACAATAGATGGCGCTGCCTCCCAGCCGTGTGCTCCTGTGTGAGAAGCTTCGATGGCATGCTGGATGCTAAGGAATCAGGGTTGCTATAGCCAGTGATGATATGGGCTTCACAGGCTTGCTTTTATACAGCCACCAATTGTATTCACCAATTGTATTTGGTTAGACTCAATTGGGAGACCGACCCAGTTGACCCAAAACGGCCGACTGGAGGTCGGTCCCAAAATAGGCCACCGACCGCACATTAGAATCGTGGCGCAGAATAGAGCAACTGAGCTATGGTATTCATTCGGCCCAGAGCCATCCGGGACCATCTGGGGCTCCAAATGAGCCCCGCAACCCAAGAGTGGGCTGCCTTAGGAAATGCTCCGTCTACCCTCAGTGCGATCAGTCATGGGATGCCTTCCCACACTTGCATGTAGCCTAGTTGGCAGTGTGCCAACTATATCTGAAGCCGTCTAGCCATCAGGCCACACATGGCCCCCATCTGGTGTCCAAACCAGGACCTACCGGATAACTGAGCTACTCAAATGCCTTCTCCTCATATGGGGGGCTTACAAGTAGAGTTAGCTGGTTCCCGCGTAGTTACACAAGAGTGGAGCATTGATATCTAACAAATTTATGGCGACGGTCGGCGACAAACATTGATGGCAATGATCAGTGTGAAGTAGCATGGGCCACGGTCGGCATGGTCCCCAAATGGTGACGGGGCGGTGAGGTGTTGGATGGTGATGACCCGGCAGATATCATGATGGCGTCGATCGACGTCGAACCTTTCGGCAACGGTCGGTGTCGACCCTTTTAACGACGGTCAGTTTTGACCCTTTCAATGATGTTTGGGGCAAACATTTCAGCGACGATTGGTGGCAAACCTTTAGTGAGCGGCCGGTGGCAAAAATTTCAGCAATGGTCGGTGCTATAGTAACTATGGAAAAATAGAAAAAAGAGAAGGGGGGGTGGGGTGGGTGAAGTGTGGGTGGAGCGGAGTGCACTTGTGTTGGGTGACGTGACAAGGAGGTCAGTGTGTGAGAACATGAGCTCTTATAAAAAATGCAAGAGTGGACCCTAGTCACCTAGTGCTGATCGTGTGTGTGGGTGCAGTGTGCTCGGTAGGGACTGGTGTGCTGCTAGTGCGTCAAGTGAGATGCCTACCGTACTGACTCACCTAGACCTGGATGTGATGATCATGATGAATGCAGTGGAGGTGGACATTGTATTGCCGCATAATGAGTAAGGAGCCATGTAGAGCACATGCCCAGCTTGTTCTTTACCTTGGATGCCAGAGGCACCTTTATGTCAGACCTTGCCTGCTATTGCAGGCTCCGATGTCAAGTAGTCATTCCCAAGGTGAGATTCTTGTGTAACTCTTGGTGGGATGGAATTTGGATTCTGAGGGGTCCCTCGATTGGTGGTGGCAATGCTTGTGTTGAGTCAAACTGCTCGTGGTACCATTGCACATTTTTTCAGTACCTTGGGGCTGGCCTATCGTGTCCAGATTGTTGGCAGGTTCTTGTGGGTGGGAGGACACAGGTTCTTGTGGTGCTACCTTCGTCACCTTCAGGGTTTGCAATGTCTTCTTCTAGATCCATGAGACTTTGTTGCTTTGGTAGCTCGAGTGGGCGGTGTTGCTCGAATTATTGGTGAGGTGTGGCTGCGAATGATCGAATGAGGTGTGAGCGTTGTATGTGGCTTTCCCCGTGTGGCGAATGGGGGTGGAGGAAGCGATTTTGAGGTGACCTGAGCTATTGTTGCTGCGTTACTATTATCAGGGCACTGGTTCCAATCGAAGTGATGTTGGGCTCATAGGACAACATCTTGTACTTGGCGCTCACAGATTTCTTGAGCGGAGGGTGGTAGTGTGGGGCAATGGCATCGATTTGCCACTATGGCTAGCTTTGTGCTTCTTTCAAGATGGGCCCTTGGGCGGTGTGCTAGTGGAAGCTGGGGCTTCTAGTTGGCTTTGTTGCGTCGCTTAATTTGTCATGAATCGGTGAGGTCAAGGTCGAGGAGGGGGGCGTGGTCTGCGCAATGGGATTATCGTTGTTTGACCACCATTGGTAAGCAAAGCCATTTGGGCACGCTAATTGATTTGGCAGTTGACAGCATAACACCAGGTTCTTCCTAGGATAATCAACTCTTCAGTGTCTTTTGTAGGGAGAACATAAAAGCGTATATCCACAGCTTGGTGAACAACCATTAGATTTAGATTTATATAACCCAAGGTTTGCAACAGTTGGCCATTTAATGCTCTTATTGAGGCAACCGTGAGGATTAGGGGTACCTGTAGCTTTTCCCATACCTCTTGGGAGATGAAATTGTGGCTCGCTCTTGGGTCTACAAGTGCTTTGATGCGCAAGTGCGGTACCTGTAGAGTTGAACAAGCAACCTGGTTGGCTCTATTGTTAGCTCATCTATTAGTTGAATCTATTCAGTCGTTGCCTTAAAAAGGGTCATTTGTCTATGCTGTTGGATCTTAGCATTATAGATTCTGGCTTCCTCGATGGCTTGGCGCTTCGTTCTGGCTACCTTTGCCTTGAGCTCTTTTTCTCTATGTACGGCTTGAAGGGTAGGGATAGTGAGTGGTCCGTAGTATCTTTTCAATTTCTCCTGTTTAGGTAGCCATCCATTTCTATCCCATCAACGGTGGCTATTTGGCATGCCCCTTGGGGGATGATTTTAGCTACGTGGTAAGGACCCATGCCTCAGTACTTAAGCTTGCGTTTGGTGTTGCGGACACTGTACAGGAGTGCCAAGTCTCCTTTTGCCAGGTGCTTGTTCTTGAGGTTGCAGTTGAACCACTTTTTACATCAGGCCTTTTCTACTCAGAGAGCGTAGGCTGCTGCTCGCAACCTTGTCTCCTCTAGCTTTTCGAGGTCGACTAGCCATTCGGCCAGTGCGTTTTCCATGAGTCTTTCCTTTATAGCAAGACAGAGGCTAGGCACTACATACTCCATTGGCAGGGGATACAATGTGTTGCCACCTTGTAGGAGGTCTTATAGGCCCATAACGCTGCTATGAGGTTATGCACCCAGTTAGTACGACTGGCTTCTACCCTACATGTGATAATCTTACAGAAAGTTTTGTTGGAGCTTTCGGCCAAGCAATTTGCTCTAGGGTAGTATGTCATTGACTTCCTATGAATGATCATAAACTCGCTTGTCAAGATTGCTATGGTTTTGTTGAGGAAGTGAGCTCCTCGGTCGTTGACTAAATCTAATGGACATCCAAACCGCGTGATGACTTGTTCATATAAGAAGTTGGTAGTGGATCTTGCATCAGCCTTTACCGTGGCTCTTCCTTCTACCCACTCGGTGAAGTAGTCGGTCACTAGTATGATGAATCGAGCCCCGGTCCCCTTAGTGGCGACTGGGCTTATGGGACCAATGAAATTGATGCCCCACTTCTAGAAGGGTTGGTCATCTAGGATCCTGATTAGGGGCATCAAATCGGCCCTATGTGGGATTTGGATGCGCTGGCAGGGGTCACATCGTTTGACAAATTTGGCCGCATCTCCAAAGAGCGTTGGCCACCAGAGACTAGCTTGTAGCACTTTTGTGTGGTAACCTCAACAGCAAAATGGCCTCCTACGATTCCTGAGTGTGCTTCTTCAAGCACCTCGATGTATTTGTGCTCACACACACATCTTCGCGGTATGCCATCCTTACCCATGCGGTAGAGTTGGCTTGCTATCAGCTGGTATGATACTGCATCCTTAATGAGTTTACGGGCTCTATCCTTCTTAAGATCTTGGCTTAGGGGTGGTTCGTTGGCCAAGTAATGGCCGATCTCGGCGGCCCATTCTGGAATGATGTCGAGGAAGAAGAGGGAAGCATCGAGAAGATCATCTTCTACTCTGCGGTTAGAGCTTCGCCCGTTAGGGATCCTTGATAGGTGCTTGGCTAAAACATGGGTTTTACCCTTGTGCACTGTGACTATAAGGTTGAATTCTAACAGGACCAGTGATGCATCCCATCATGCAGAGTTTGTTGACCAAGTACAGTAGTGCTTGATGGTTTACAAATAAACTTGTTCGCTGACAAGTAGTGCCTGAATTTCTTGATTGCATAGACCATGGAGAGACCCTCTCTCCTAGTGTTGGTGTAGTTAACTTCGGCCTCATTTAGTTAATGGCAGCTGGCAAAGTATTCCGGGTAATCCAGATTATGCTCCTCATGTTGATCTAACACACATCCAATGGCAATGTTAGAGGCATCAACGTGGACGTGGAATATTAAATTCTAGTCGGGAGACCTCAGTATTGGGGTGGTGGCTAGAGCTAGCTTGAGGTTTCAAAGGATGTTTGGCATTCCTCGGTCCACTCAAAGGATACTAGTAGTTTGTATAACGGGCGGGCTATGTTGGCATAGAACAAAATAAACCTCCGGTAATAGCCCATATGGCTAGTAAATCGTTGGACTCCATTAGCGTTGGTGGGGGTGGTAACTCCAAAATGAGTTTGATATTATTGTGGTCCATAGAGATTCCATTCCAGGACACTATGTGAACCAGGATGACATCATGTTTGATCCAGAACTGGTACTTAAGGGGGTTGAGGGATATGTGGTATAAGCGACACTTCTTGAGGACAAGCTTGAGATATTTCAGGTAGTTTTCCCATTTCGAGTTCACGTAGATATTGTCCAAGAAGACTTCCACAACATCCCTTAGGTATTCCTTGAATACTGTGATCATCATACGTTGGAAGGTAGCTGGGGCATTAGTTAGACCAAAGATCATAACCCTGGCTGCATATACTCCCCATTTGGTAGTGAATGTGGTCTTATGTTGATCTTGGGGGGTGATTGAGACTTGGTTGTAACCCGAAAACCCATCTAGGAAGCTATACGCTTCCTTTCTGGAAACCTTTCTAGAACATGTTATGTGAATGGCAGGGGGTACATCTCGTGGACTTTTTTCTTCTTCAAGTCCATGCATACTCTAATTTTCCATTCTTCTTCAGGACTATCATAATGGGTGATACCCAGTCTGTATGCTCGATCTCATAGATGAATCTTGCATCTATGAGTTTTTGGATTTCTCCCCTTACTATGAGTGCGTACTTAGGATTCATAGGATAGGGGCATTGCCGAACTGGCTTGGCATCATTCATTATGGGGACTATATGTTGCACGACTGCGACAGGTACTCCTTTCATGTCTGTGTACTTCCAGGCCATGCAATCCTTAAATTCCCATAGGAGAGCTATTAAGGCATTCTCCTCATTGGGTGTGAGGTCATTGGCAACAAATATGGGTTGTGGGTCTTGGCCTTCTGGGGCAAAGCTCACTTCCTTGACCGAGGCTGGTCCATCATACCCTTGAGAACAACCGTCCTCTCGGGTTCTCTTGACCCATTGGTATAAGATCTTGCGATGCTGAATTGTATAGGCCTTGTAGTGGGCTGGCACCTACCATAGGTCTTCTTTATCCTCAATCTCTTTCTCATTATCTGTTGGGGTAGTGGACTTTTTGGTCCTTGCCTTGTCTTTGGATGCAGAGGGGATTTGGGACCTGAAGGGGGCTCTTGCCTTGTGCTTATAGAGCCGATGGGGGCGGTTACCCTACTCAACCTATTTCCCTAATTAGAGAAGAACTCGTGGTGGGCAGTCATGGCACCTACGTAGGTTAGCCAGTGAAGATCTAATTTTACCCTTATTGTTCCCTTGCTTAACTCTTGTGGTTTGATCATATTGAACATCCTTAAGGGGACTACCGGGGTTAGACCCTCGAGCTCTGGGGTGGTTTTTTGAAACCCTACTCTTTTTGGGACCCTATGTTGGCTAAGATGTGTATCCAGTTCTGTGAGAATTCCGGCTCGGGAAGAGGTGCATACCAGAAGTCATCAGACTCCTTCTCATCCTCTCCCTTGTCACAGGGTTGGAATAGTTTCACAAAGGTGGTTTGAGCGGAGGTGTCGGACTCCGCAGCAGCAAAGAGGTGTCCCGACAATGGGTGGGCGTTGTACGTGTGCAAGTCCACTCTCATGGTTGGCTCCTTATGCCGCAGGTAGATATCATCATTATGCCAGTCATGCAAGATTCCAGACATACGCAAGAATGGTCTGCCTAGGATAGCTTCATACCCAGGTTGACGTGTGAAGTCCATGACCACGAACCTGATTGGGTACATGAAACCAAAAACCTTAATGTTTATGCCTGTCAATACTCCCAGAGGTTCAATGCTCCCTCCATCTGGTAGCTTTACCCGCCGATGGGTCTGCTTGAGTACGGGTCTTCCCCACTTTTCCCAGCATTCCTTGGTGCAGACACTCACTCCTGCTCCCCCATCCAAGATGGCTTCTACCTTTTGGTTTTGGTAGACTATGGGGATTGAGGCGTTTGTGTCATCACCCTCGAAATACTGACCTAGCTTCTTGATGGGAATCTTGGGTAGGTTCTGCCCCTTATCTAGCATTGATTGGTTGGGCATAGGGCTCTGGCAGGGGTTGGAGGTAGGAACAGCCTGTTCATCCAATTGGACAAATCACGCCATGGGATGGGGTTTCCTCTTAGCAGAGAAAACCTTTAGAACAATGCAAGACATTGAAAATAATGAGATTTTATGATGCAACTTTTAAGAAGTATTTAATTTGTAGTTTGTTTTGGTAATTGTGTTGTTTTCTTTTAATACATGATTTGAAGAGGAAGAAAGATTTGTTTGTTTTTAAAGGTACACTTTTACTATTGAGGTTTTTTACAAAAGATGGTTTGAAATAGATTTGGAGTTGTTTGAAATTATATAATTAGTTTTGGAGAAAAATCCATCAACTTCACCATCCTGGATTACAAGAGGGACCATTGAAGAGGACAAGTTTGATCATGTTTTTCCTTCAAAGATCCCTGTAAGGTATTGTTCATTCACATAGTTTAATAGTGTTTGATGATAAAACACACTATTCAAAATTTTGGACTTGTGTAAAGTCCAATTTGAGAAATGGACTAAAAAACAGTCCAAAATTTTTGAATATACTAGTAATGTTTTTAAAACTAGATTTGACAACTCAAAACAAAAGATTTGGTGATTAAGTACATACTTCTTATGATGCATATCTTACTAAGGATAGATAGTATACTCTTCTACTGCTTAATATGATCATGAAAATCTTGCTATTAAAGTATTTGCGAGTACATTGAGCTACTATTACCTAAGAATATCAATACATCACCAATTCTCTTTGAAAGGTGGTGTACATGTATTGGCCTTTACATTGGGCTACTATTACTTAAGAACATCAACACATCACCAATTCTCTTTGAAAGGTGGTGTACATATTGACCTATGTTTACGTACTAAGAACATCAATGCATAACCAAATCTCTTACAAAGGTGGTCTACATAAACATCTTCATAACTTCTTATGAATTGAGCTACTATCACCTAAGAACATCATAGATGACCAATTCTCTTAGAAAGGTGGTGTAAATAAACACCTTTATGTATAAGTGGTGTGCACACACACCTTTATGACCATTTCTTTTAGAAAGGTGGTGTACATAAATCCCTTAGAAAGGTAGTGTACATAAATCCTTTTATGTGTAAGTGGTGTACATATACACCTCACTTGGTATTAAAAAACACCCTTAACTATAAAAATACATTGACATAAAGTTTAAAATACACCATTAAGTATAAAATGGACCTCATAAACAATCTTATACACAATAATGAGAGTAAAGAAATCAAAAAAGTAGTTAATTTTTTATTAGATATTAGAAGTTCAAAACTTGCGAAGTTCAAAACTTGTGATTACAAAGCCATCAGCTGTTAAATTACATGGCGCAACGGAACAAAAACTGAACAAAGAATAGAGAGTACACAGCAAACTGGAGATGAACAAACTTTTCCTTCAATACTTCTGTAGTACAGATGATGGCTCCGTCCACCCATGCACTCCCACAGTGGAGCTTAGATGGCAATCTAAACAGATACTAGGTGAAGAGCTACTAGCTAGAAGATCTGATTTGATCTAAACTAATCTGATACAACGAACTGGGGAGGTTTCCTCTTTATAGCTATGAGGGAGGTAGTCGGATCAAGTTCTTGGTAAGTAGGTTCCTGGCTACTAAGGTTCCTTACTAGTAGGCTTCTCTAGAGTCTGTAAGGTCATGGTTGAAGAACTATCTATGCCTCCTAGTAACTCCTCCTAGTCATGCTTTGCCTCGTCCATGCCTTCTTTGGGTAAAGCTACTTGATCCACTTGCATGTCCTTCACCCAAGGTCAAGGGTGCCTTCCTCAATTTTAATTTCAAGGGAAGTTCTTCCACCTCTTTAGCCTTACCTTTTCCTATGACGTTCTGTACTACTACTTCTTGCTATCGCAGGCCTTCCCGTATGATGAGTGGAATCTCCTTAACTCTAGTTGACAATTGATCACCCTTATTCTTTGTGCGGATTTCTTCTCGATGTAAGTCATTGGATACAGAACCTTCATCCTCATGATCACCTGAGCTAGAATCATCACCCTCAGACTCATTACCCTCTTCCTTGACATTTTTCTCACTACCCTCTTCTTCAACATTTTCCTCTTCAAAGAAGGTAGTGCAATTGTTATATGTGTCAAAGAACTCAATCTTATGGGGGGTATCAATGACATTTACATTTCTACCTTAGCATAGCAATTTCTCAGCAGCAAAACCCATTCAATACAATGCTACTTCCCACCCATCATTCTATAAATTCTTTGTTATCTCTAGTATCACATCAGGATCCATCAGCTTTCTGTAATCCACCATTGTTGCATCAAGCTTAACCTTATTGTCCTCAAAGTAATGAAGCTCGAGAGTCCTTAAAGGAATTTTGTTTAGATTTCCACCACCCTAGATAAGAAGCACATCAAGAAAGGCTATAAGACTTGAATGGCAGTGCCTTCCAAGACAATCATATGATTGCGTAGGACTATACCATGGTATACTTTTGAAAGTAAATACCCAAATGTAGATGTCAAACTTGCATACAAGTCATCCCTTTGTGATTCTGTCACAAACAGGACCAATGTTGATCTTTTCTTATCTACCATAGGACCTTCTATGATAAACCGCACAAGTTCAACTATCCGTGACAAGGTCTTGCAATCCATCTATGAAAAATACACATGGCTTCTCCCAAGCATGACCGCTCATTCTTATGAAATGCTCTGTATCAATGCCATTAATGTGTGAAAAATTTGTATCATTCTCTGATAGCAAGATATCATAGGAGAAGTTGAATGGAGAACCATCATCTAAACCAGCAATTGCTCTACCTTGGGCACTGGACTACAAGGCCTTTTTCTTGATGTCCATATATTCTGTCTCAACAACCTTTGGCATTTTAGCTCTTAGATCCTTTGTTGGTGTGGCATCTGCATCCATTAAAGCCAACCACTTTCTAGCCCATGTCTTATCAAGGAGTTGACCTAGGCTAAGTGCTTTCTTCTTATCCACATCAATTGACTTGCCAGCTAACTCATCATCAGATTTCAATAAAAACCATAGTACCGAGAGAGCAGCCTCACTTTGAATCATTCGGGTGACCACTTCATCCAAGTTGCTATGCTTGCTCTTCTTTCCAAAGAAGCAGTCACGCTTAGGATCTTCTTGCATACTTCTTGTGTTATTGCATCTGGAATAAACCTTAATGCTCTCCACTAAACAATAGACATCGGTTTCATTATTTCTTTCCTCTGAGTTGCAGTGTGCTCTGGTGCCTCAAAGGATATCTTTCCTATTTCATATGCTTGGCAAACATCCACCATGCTCTGAAACACTGAGTCCTCACGGAAGACAATGCAAGTAACATCCCTGTATCTTGCAATGGCGGTGTTTAGATCCTTTTCCTCAACCTTATTACTTGGTATGCCTTGCATATTGCTTACAACACCTTTCAAGCATCTATAGAACCGAGTCCTCTTTGCCATGTACTCAGATGTAGGTCTCCTGCGCTTCACTGTTTGTGGCTTTCCACAACCCACCCATAACTCCCTTGCCTTTATTAGGATCTTAGAAAGAGAAGAGCTTTTTTTCAACCTAAATGGAGCAGCAGAATTCAGCCTTTCTGATTCTAGAATGTACTTCGAGTCATCGTTAAATATGCATACATGACAAATGATCCATTGAAGCTTTTCCATCCACTCAATCTGTGGCAAGTTTCCTTTTCTTCCCTCATCAAGGGCGATCCTGCAAGCTTCATGAAAGTGTTGCTCATCAATGGACTCAAACTTGCATCTTTCCAAGGATCTATTCTTTGCCAGCATGTATCTCTTCTTGATGTCAATCCCATATCGGCTTTGGTACAAAGCCTCTCCACCACGAACAAAGTCACTCTTTCTAAAGTTCTCAAAAGCATCAAGAAAGTCCATGCACTTTTGAAATGTGACATCAAGAAATGTAGGATCATCTTCTTGAAGTCTCTTAAATGCCATAGGACAAAGAGTGATATTAGTGGCAACTGGAGTTCTTGCTTTCCTCGTATCTTCATAAAATTTGCGTGCAAATGTCTTATCTAGCTTTCTTTGATTTGTGAACAAAAAAGCTGGGTCAATAAGCATTGTGGCCATGCTGAATTGTGAAAATCCCCAAATATACCCCTCATCCTCTGGAGGATGTAAGTCTACCACACTTATAGAAAAGTCTGCGAGACTTGTATCTTCTTCTTGCAGATCCTCCTGATCATCACTATCCAATTTTTTGCCTGGTTTTAAATAACCTGCACTTGAACGATTTGCATGTGGAGTAGGAGTTATTTTGGCTCTCTTTTTGGGAATAGTTGTGGAACTTGAATCTGCTCCACGATCACTCCTTCTTATTCCTGTGGTTGCAACAGTCGATGGTGTAGGTACATTTGGAGATACTGTAGTTACTGCTGCAGATATTGTAGTTACTCTTGCCGGAGATACTGTAGTGATCGCCACAGATATTGGTGTTAAACTTGAGGGCTACATGTTATAGATGGCGTACTTACTGCTACTAAAGGTACAACACCACCACTTGGAAATGCATCCCACATTTTCTTCAATGCTTCCAAGGCACTAAGTGATTCTTGGGATCCTTCAATTGAATCTAGTAAAGGCTTCAAGAAGTGCTTGTGTGTAACTCGTAACTTGTAGACCACATCGTCATTCTTCCCTTTGCACACAACCTCTATCAAATTGTTTTCTTTAATGTTGATGGTTGAGACCATGCCACCATTTCTTACTACCTCTAGAGAATATTTCACGCTTGACACATTATCAGGAGTCATCACCAAAAAATACTTTGATTTGCGCTCCATAAAATACCAAGCATGTTCAAGATATTTGAAAGACACCTTGGAACCAAAACTCAAAGCCATAGTTTTTTGCAAAAAGCCTTAAACAAAGTTTAAGGCTTTTGCAAAGTATTACATACTGTAACAAAGATAAGCAAGTATGCTAAACCTCTTCTAGATTCTATGCTTTTAAATACCTACCTTACAAATACATTCTCTAATTCTTTATCCTTTGACTAACAAGTATTATACACATAAAAGAAAAGCATACATGCTAAAAGCACATGTGTAAAATTTAATATTTCCTTATTTTTTAAATTAATTCAATTCTTTGATTGAATACCTTTATAAAATTTAAAGATTATTAGTATATAATATACATACTTTTAAATGTTATTAATGTATAATATTAATAATTTATATATTTATTTAAATTTATATAATAATTACATTATATTTATATTAGTTTTTAAGTTAATAATGTATATTTTTATTAAAACTAAAATTTAATATCTAGTTAATAGTAGGAAGAATATTGTAGAGATTTTTCATATTAAGAACTACCTTATAAATACATTCACTAATTCTTCATTGTTTGAAGAATAAGTATTATATAAAGCACATATGCTAGAAGACCTCCCTTTCAAAAATATTTTCATTGCTATATTTTTTTAATTAATGTATTTATATATATGTTTATATAATAATTATATAATATTTATATTAATTTATAGATTAACAATATATATTTTTAAAAAAATTATATTTTAATATTATTTAATAAAAATTTCTTGTATTATAGAGTAAAAATATTATAAATGGATTTCTCATATTAATAAAGTGTTGTGAGAAGAGTTTTTGGAGAGATTTATGATTAAATTTTATTTTGAAGTTGTTGCATACGCAATAGGTAGGGAGGTTTGAGTGGTTTTGAGGTTGAGAGAGAAATTTGTAATAGATTGTTCTCTAATTTAATTTTTTTGAAAAATTATTGCATGCCCAGTAGGCTAGGAGAGTTTGAGTTTGAGAGAAATTTGTGACAATAGGTTGTGAGAGTTTGAGATAAAGAGGGAAATTTGTGGAAAAAAATATTTAATACAAAAGATGGTTTTTGAAGTTGTTGCGTACGCAACAGGTTTTTGAGAAAAGAA
The DNA here is from genome assembly GCF_047967505.1 of Dipteris shenzhenensis. Taxonomy (NCBI): domain Eukaryota; kingdom Viridiplantae; phylum Streptophyta; class Polypodiopsida; order Gleicheniales; family Dipteridaceae; genus Dipteris; species Dipteris shenzhenensis. The sequence continues at coordinate 30,269,741 of NC_141621.1, forward strand.
TCGAATTTGAAAAAAAAATCAAATTTTCAAAAACTTGATTCTTAGAAGTTCTTACATACGCAATAGGTTGAAAATGAACTCACCTCTTGCAACATTTTGAAAATTTTGAGAATTTTGCAATAGGTTAATGAGAGGAGAGAAGCGTGGAGTGTGAAAGAATGAACTTTGAATGAAAGAGAGAATGAAGAACGTTCTACTTATAGTGAACCGAAAAGAACTAAAAAAACGTAAAAAACTAAAAAAAGCTCTACTTCTCCTCATTCTCTCTCACAACTTTCCTCAAGCTCCTCCACCACCTCCCCACCTAGGTACTCCCTCCCTCCCTCCCTTCCCCTCTCCTCCCTCCCCTCCCTTCCCCTCTCCTCCTGCTTCCCATCCCCTCTCCTCCCTTCCCTCCCTTCCCCTCTCCTCCCACTTCCCATCTCCTCTCCTCCCGCTTCCTCCCTCCCCTCCCTTCACATCTCCTCCCGCTTCCCCCCTCCCCTCCCTTTCCCTCTCTGCCTGCTTCCTCCCTCCCCTCCCTTCCCCTCTCCTCCCGCTTCCCCCTCCCCTCTCCTCCTGCTTCCCCCATCCGACGATGAATCCTCTCCCTCCTCTCCCTCCCTCCCCTTCCCCTTCGGGGCAACTTTTCTTTTTTACAAAGGCGATCGCGAGGCGACGAGGAAGGGGGAGCAAGGCTTGGGGGAGGCGTTAGCGAGGCGAGGCGGGGGAGAGGGGATGCGTAGAGCAGGGAGGTGAGGCGAGGGAGTGGAGGAGAGGTCAAGGGGGAGGCGAGGAGCAGGGAGGTAGAGGAGAGGTCGAGGGGGAGGCGAGGAGGCGGAGGAGAGGTCGAGGGGGAAGCAGGAGGCTGGGAGGCCGGGAGCCGGGGAGGCGGAGGAGAGGAGGGAGGGTGATTAACCCCCCCCTAAACCATTTGCATGTGCAACAGGTTTAGGGGGAGGTTAATCACCTCCCTTAAGCCCCCAAAGGGGGGGCCTGTTGCACGCGCAACAGGCCCCACCTTGGGGGGCTTAGGGGAGGTTAATCCCTCCCCTTAAGGAGAGTGGGGGCCCTTTTGGGCTCCCAAATTTTTTTAAAAAAAAATTAATTAAATAAAAAATCAAAATAAAATAAAATTAATTAAATTAAATTTAAAAAATAAAATTCAAAATTTTTTTAAAAAAATAAATAATTTTTTAGAAAAATTAAATTATTTTATCTATGTTTATAAAATATTTTGAATTAAATAATTTATGTTAAAAAAAATTAGATAAAAAAATAGTATCTAGAAATATAAAAATATATTTTTAACTTTTGAAATTTCAATTAATTTTTAATTTTTAATAGTTAAATATTTAATTAGCAATTTTTTTAATATTTTGAGTTTGAAAATTGTAATTCTCATTTTTGTTTTTGATTGCTTAGTGTTGTTTCATTTATTGTTAAGATTTTATTTATTAATTTTGCACCTCTAGATTGATGGCTCTCTATGGTCTATGAATGATAAAGTGATAAATAACACTTATTTCATTAATTTTGGACTCATATGTCTACTTTTGGACTATTCCTTAAATTCCTTCCCAAATGAAAAGTTTACTTTATGAAACTGTCATTCGAGAATCAAAGTTCTTTCTGGCACTGTCATTTTCACATAATACGTTTCAAAATATCTCTCTACAATGTTGTACAAATAATGCAAAAACTACTATTAAATCCTAAATTTGTATTTCTTGTTTATAAGAATCATATTCTTAAAATAAAAAATCCGAGTTATTAGTTTAAATCCATGAAAAACCATGCTATTGAGGATTTACAACATTTTAAAAATGTATACATAAGAGACCTGTAAGACTCTTTTTACTTTCAATGTAGAAAACTATAACACTCTTGAATATTCAAGAAATTAAAAGGTTTATATAGACATGAGACATGATGGAAGCCTCTTTTGTACTCCAAAAAATAGCAATAGCTATGCTTGCAATTTTACATTATCATATCATAAGTTTTACAACAAATATTACTCTGGATGAGTCTTTGTACAAAGGATCTCCTGTGGCCTTTTCAATCATTTAAATTTTCCTTTACAATGAGTTAAGTACAAATGGGCGATCCAAACATTTGCTTGTTTGAATGTCCTTTTCTATCATGATCACAGAAATGAGCGATCCAAACATTTGCTTGTTCAGAATGTCCTTTCTGTCGTCACTTGTCGCTTGGGTGCCATCTTCATTCACTCTCATCTGACTACCACCACCACCTTCACTCTTTCTCGATATTTGAATGGTGTTATTATGGGCATTCTTCATTTGTGCTATCTCCTACTTCCTCCTGGGCGAGCATCTTTATGAACTCTGTAATGTGCGTAATAATTGCTTGCGGTAATTTTATTTTATCTTCTACATCATACCCATGTGCTTCTTTGTTTTCTTTGACCTTGATTTCCAGGATACTATGACTGTCTCTGTGGAAAGTCTTGAAATTGCATCATGGTTTGGGACACATTCCTTTTTCAGACAACTACTATACAATGTACTGTTATCTTGGTTCTCCTTCCTACCCCTTGGCTCATACCATACCGCTGTAAATGTTGTAGCTCTCCCTTGGTCATCCATGCTCACATCAACTACTTTTGCAATCCAAAACTTCACGTTCTCATGTTCATCATCCGATGGTCAAACTGCAACAAAACAATGGACATCTATGTCTATTTGTGGCATAAACTCTCTCTTCTTGGGTCCACAATATGGACGTGGGAGCAAGGATTCAAACTCATTTTCAAAGAGACCACATGCTGGATGCGTCATTACCAACATTTGGCTAAAATAAAGGCCGTTCCGCCTTAATATCATCTTCTCGCATTTTTGCAAGGTCCTTTATCAATTGGTAGGTCTTGCTAATTACAACAGTAGTGTGTTCCTTCCAAGAGGGCTTCTAATCAGGAAATCTCCGGAGCATTTCCTCTTTGTATGTAATAAAAGCTTTTAAGCTTTCTATTTCACCTTTGGATTTCTCGCTGAATTCTTTTATAGGAGCCCATGTTGGATGCATTTCTTTGCTCGAGATTGAAGTTAAGAGAGAGTAAGCTTCTTCAGGTTCCCATTTTGTATCAAGAGAATAGTGTTGCCATTGCATCATTGGTTTTTCATCCTTTAAGAAAAAGCGAAAATAGTGTGGAGCACTATGACCTATCAGGGCATCACCACCTTTTTGTATGAAAGGTAGAATAAAGCTCTTCCAATAATACATCCTCTCAACCATTGAGCATATTGTTCCTTCCTTACGGCCACCAACTTACCTCCCACATTTTCTTATCAAGTCATCCATTATCTCCATGTCCTTGTGTTTTAGTTCTCTTGAAACTGTGCTAAATACCTGATCGATATCCTCATGTGTGTGCGCAACCAACAAAAACCCAACTTTAATCTCATTGACGATTCTATGAGCAATTAGCATTGAGCAAAATGCAAAGAAGAGTACATTCTTATTCTCTTGTCCGCAATTGTCTGCTTGTACTCTCAAAGTTGCTGGTAGGCGACCTTTTTCTACATGTACATTGTGAATTGCCTTCATAACGGATGTTACAACTTGATTGCTATCATGTAGATGCAAGGAATCAATCCATATGTTTGCAAAAAACTTAAATCCGTGCACTAACACTCCACATAGATGTGTCTTTAAAAAGTATTTTCCTTATAGCTTAGGTGGAGTGTTAACAAATCGAGGTAATGTTGTTGTATTTTGATCCATACCATCTACAATAACGCACATGTACTCATTTGGGTGAGAAATAGCTTGCTCCTTCCAAAATGCATATTTTATTCTAGAATGTCGAACAAGTCCATGATGAAATCCTCTCTTTTTTTTGTAAGCTTCTTTTTGTTCTGGAGATGTTGCACTCTCAAGTGCTCGCTTTAGATCATCACAGTCGTTGCACTTTGACATTTTTTGCTTCTTTGGGATTTTAACATGTCCAAAGCTTTTTTTCCAAAGAGTATACAAAGTATGAAAAGATGCCGGTGCATGCCCTCTTTGCCTCTGTATTTCTCCAATAGAGTTAAATACTTCTTTTTTAGTTAAACCTAAGATGCATTTCTAATATATGGGGTTGCGGTAAAGCATTTTCATAAATGTAATCTTTCAAAATTGCTGTTGCCGCAACCGTTGAGGCTCTTGTTTTGGGCCTTCCTATGTTTCCATGAATGTTAAATTTAACTCCATACTTTGCTTTAATAGCCAAATTCCAATATGTGCCATGTGCCTGTAATAATGTGATATGCATTATTGCAAATACTTTTTCCATTTATAAGAGGCCTTATATGTTGTCTTGAACTTCGCCTTCTCTTATCATTTACAAGAAAGCAAGACAATCTCGTGAGTAGGTATTCATTTCTTCTACTTCCTTTCCTTTGCCAGACATGTTCTCTACAACCCTTGATATCATGTAAGTTAATGGATCGCATACATATACGCTTACATCATGTAGATCGCATTGCTTTTAGCATAACATCTTCATTCATTACTCTTATTCTCTTTGGTTGCTTTTCTAGATCTACCTGGACTCGTTGTCTTTTCATGCATCTGTATGTCTGTTTTGGGACCTTCTGTGCATTCTTATTTGGATTTGTGTAGTTCTTCTTGTAAGATTTATTTGTCACGTTGTTTTCATGAGATGTTGCATCCTTGATCTTATCACTCTGACAGTCAAATACTGAATATTCCTTTGTTGATGTCATCCTTGCTTTTGATACATTCGTCAAACCATTTGTAACATTAACTATTTCACAATCAAAGTCAAATACCGAATAGTCCTTTGTTGATCTCATCCCTACTTTTGATATAATCGTAGAACCACTTGTCACAATGGCATTAGAGTGTCCAAAATGATCTTCAAACTCATCTATTCTTGAGAGAACATCACTCATTGATGCACTTTCTATGGATTTCATAACTCCATAGTTGGTGGTGATAGAGTGTCCAGAATGATCTTCAAACTCATCTATTCCTGAGAGAACATCACTCATTGATGCACTTTCTATGGATTTCATAACTCCATAGTCTTGAAACTCCTCTACTCCAAAGAGAACATCACTCATTATACTATCGTGCATGATTTCCATAATTCCATAGTTACTTGGTTTGACTCCAAGAACTTTATCAGTATCCATGAAGCCATCCATGCTTGAAAATATATCACTTTTGACATCTTTGCCCAAGTTCTCAATGTGCATGAACTCATCCACCCCGGATAAGGCATCACTTGTGAAATATTTTTCTTTCTTGGTACCAATGAACTCATCGACTTCTAATAAGACATCAGTGCTATAGTTGAGTGCATTGGAATCATCCATCTCTGAAGGAATAGAGCTTGGTACATTGGCATATTCTTTCAATTCTTTGATGTTGTAGTATACATTATGTTTATCATTAAAAACCACATGCCGAGTCTTTCCAATCTTTAAAAATTGCATGCTCCATCTTAAATCCTTACCTACCTCATAGTAGGGACCATCCAATGACATTGAGTTATCATCCATACCATCATCAGTAACTTTTTGAATTCTCATCTGGGCAAATGTCCAGTGTTCCACTTGTTCAAATCCCAAGACTTGACCTTCTGCTACATTCTTATTTGCAAATGATAACATTTGTAAAATATCTCCCACTCTAAAATCCAAAGATATGCACTTTGTATTCCTGATGACATGTGTTGGATAAATCTCATCTCTATCCCATGTAATAAATGATTTGTTGGAAGTATTATAGGGCATAACATCTCCAAGGATTTCCATATCCCCACACTTATGCTTTAGCTCAACATGTGCACTAAGAATCCTTGATACGATAACTGCCACCTTATCTTCGCCAAGTCTTCTAAAGTGACAAATAGAATTTGGATCACTTTCATGGATTGTAGCAAATGCAACTACTTCTCTTTTGCAACATAGAATCACCTCCATCCCCGGAATAAATTTTGTAGCCATCTCCTTTGTGAGTTTCCTTTGCAAACAAGCTTGCAAACAAGCTGTAACTACCATTATAAAGAACATTAGTCTCTTCTCAATAATCTACTTTATTAATGATTTAAAAAATCTAGATCTTGTTTAAAAATTTAATCAAACCCTAAACCCTAAATCCTAACCCCCAATCCCCAAACCCTAAACCCTAATTCGACCCTTGAAACCATAAACCCTAATTCCTAAACCCTAACCCCTAATTTCTAAACCCTAAATTCTACACCCTAATTCCTAAACCCTTAAAACCTAAGCCCTAGATCCTAAACCCTAATTCCTAAACCTAAATCCTAAACCCCTAAATCCTAATCCGTAAACCCTAGCCCCTAATCCCTAATCCCAAAATCCTAATCCCAAAACTCTAATTTCTAAACCCTAACCCTTAAACCCTAAACCCTAATACCTAAACCTAAACTCGTAAACCCTAATCCCTAAACCCTAACTCATAATCCCTAATCCCTAAACAATAAATATTAATCTTGACTCTCTAAACCCTCAACCCTAACAAAAAAAAACCCTAAACCCTAAACCCTAAACTCTAGCTCCCAAACCCTAAACCCTAAACCCTAACCACAAAACCCTAAACCCTAAACCCTAAATCCTAAACCCTAACACCCAAACCCTAAACCCTAAACCCTACCCCCTAAACCCTAAACCCAAACCACCAAACCCTAAACCCTAACCCCCAAACTCTGAACCCTAAACCCTAACCCTCAAACCCTGAACCCTAAACCCTAACTCCCAAACCTTAAACCCTAAACCCTAAACCCTACCCCCCAAACCCCAAACCCTAACTCACAAACCCTAAACCCTATCTCACAAACCCTAAACCCTAAACCCTAACTCACCAAACCCCAAACCTGAAACCCAAACCACCAAATCCTAAACCTTAAATCCTATGAGTGTTTTCAGTAATATCATTTATTTAAGTAATAGTTTTAATTAGAATTCATAAGTAGTAGTGGAATTGATAGTAGGAATGTGGGAATGGGAGTGGGAGTTGAGAGGGTGGTAGTGGGAGAAAGGGAGAGTGGGAGTGTGGAGAAAGGGAGTGTCGGAGGGTGGTAGTGGGAGAAAGGGAGAGTGGGAGAGGGAGTGGGAATGGGGGCGGTGGGGGTGGGGGTGGGAGGATGGGAGTAGGAGTGGGAGAGGGAGTGGGAATGGGGGAGGTGGGGGTGGGGGTTGGAGAATGGGAGTGGGAGTGGGAGAGGGAGTGGGAATGGGGGAGGTGGGGGTGGGGTGAGGGTGGGAGGATGGGAGTGGGAGTGGGAGGGGTGGGGAGTGGGAGTGGGAGTGGGAGGATGGGAGAGGGAGTGGGAATGGGGGGGGTGGTGGTGGGAGTGGGAGGGGTGGGGTGGGAGGATGGGAGTGGGAATGGGGGAGGTGGGGGTGGAAGTGGGAGGGGTGGGGTGGGAGGATGGGAGAGGGAGTGGGAATGGGGGAGGTGGGGGTGGGAGAATGGGCGTGGGAGTGGGAGAGGGAGTGGGAGGATGGGAGTGGGAGGGGTGGGGTGGGAGGATAGGGGTGGGAGAATGGGAGTGGGAGTGGGAATGGGAGTGGGAATGGGGGGGGGGGAGGGGTGGGGGTGGGAGGATGGGAGTGGGAGTGAGAGGTGGAGGTGGGAGGATGGGAGTGGGTGGGAGAATGGGAGTGGAAGTGGGAGAGGGAGTGGGAATGGGGGAGGTGGGGTGGGAGGATGGGGGTGGGAGTGGGAATGGGGTGGGAGGATGGGAGTGGGTGGGAGAGGGAGAGAAGATAAGGATAATGGAGAGGCCAATGGGAGAGGAGATAATGATATAGAAGGACCAATGAGAGAGAAGCACTTAAAACCCGAGTTTTTCTTATATATACTCTCCTTCTCTCATTGTTTCTCTCATTTCAACAAGGAAGAGCAAGAGGAGAAGCAAAAAGAGGAGGAAGAGCAAAAGCAAGCACAAGCATAGATCTCAGCTTTTTTCCAGGTACTTTTTTTAAAATTTGTATTCTTTGAAATTTTATTATAGAGAGAGAACTTAGAGAGAGAGAAAAGTGAAGGAAAGACTTTTAGAGAGAGATTATAAGAGAGAGAGTCTTGTTGCCTCGGCAGCAAAAGAGAGAGAGAGGGAGAAAGAGAGAGGGAGAGAGAGGAGAGACTTTTAGAGAGAGAGAGAAAGAGAGAGGAGAGACGTCTAGAGAGAGAGAGGGTGACAGGTAAAAGAGAGAGAGAGAGGGGAGGGCTGCACGAGAGGAGAGAGAGAGAGGGGGGCTACGAGAGGAGAGAGAGAGAGAGAGAGAGAGAGGGAGGGAGAGATTCGCGAGATAGAGAGAGGGAGAGAGAGACCGCGCAAGGGAGAGAGATGTGAGAGAGAGATAGAGGGAGAGAGAGCGATAGAGGGTTGCGGGAGATGGGAGAGACAAGAGGGAGAGAGAGGTGAGAGAGAGAAAGGGAGAGAGGGAAAGGAGAGAGAGCGCGAGAGAGGGAGGGGGAGAGAGAGAGAAAGGAGTGCCGAGAGGGAGAGAGAGAGAGAGAAAAGAGAGAGAGAGAGAAAGGAGTGCCGAGAGGGAGAGAGAGAGACCGCGAGAGAGAGAGGGGGGAGGCGCGAGAGAGAGAGGGGGGGAGAGAGAGAGGGGGGGAGGTGCAGCGCGAGGGGGGGAGAGAGAGAGTGGGGAGGGAGAGAGGGGCGCGCTGCCGCGGCAGCACGAGAGAGAAAGGGGGGAGAGAGAGAGTGGGGAGAGAGAGAGAGGGAGGGAGGCGCAGCACGAGGGGGGGAGGGAGAGAGAGGGAGGGAGAGAGGGGCGCACTGCCGCGGCAGCGCGCGAGAGAGTGAGGGGGGAGAGAGAGAGTGGGGAGAGAGAGAGAGGGGGGGAGGCGCAGCACGAGGGGGGGAGAGAGAGTGGGGAGGGAGAGAGGGACGCGCTGTCGCGCTACTGCGACAACGCGAGAGAGAGAGAGAGGGGGGGAGAGAGAGAGTGGGGAGAGAGAGAGAGGGGGGAGGCGCAGCGCGAGGGGGGGGAGGGAGAGAGTGGGAAGGGAAAGAGGGGCGCGCTATGGCGGCAGTGCGCAGAGAGAGAGGGGGGGAGAGAGAGAGTGGGGAGAGAGAGAGGGGGGAGGCGCAGCGTGAGGGGGGGGAGGGAGAGAGGGGCGCATTGCCACAACAGCACGCGAGAGAGAGGGGGGAAGAGAGAGGGGGGGAGGCGCAGCGCGAGGGGGGGAGAGAGAGTGTGGGGAGGGAGAGAGAGAGAGAGAGGGAGGGAGAGGGGCGCGTTGCCGCGGCAGCATGCGAGAGAGAGGGGGGAGAGAGAGAGTGGGGAGAGAGAGAGAGAGGGGGGAGGCGCAGCGCGAGGGAGGGGGAGAGAGAGAGGGGGAGGGAGAGAGGGATGCGCTGCCGCACTGCCACGACAATGCACGAGAGAGAGAGGGGGGGAGAGAGAGAGTGGGGAGAGAGAGAGAGGGGAGGGGAGGCGCAGCGTGAGGGGGGGAGGTAGAGAGTGGGGAGGGAGAGAGCGGCGCACTGCCGCGACAGCGCGCGAGAGAGAGAGGGGGGGAGAGAGAGTGGGGAGGGAGAGAGGGGTGCACTGCCGTGACAGCGCGTGACAGAGAGAGTGGGGGAGGCACAGCGCGAGGGGGGGAGAGAGAGGGGGCAGGGAGAGAGGGGCGCACTGCCGCAATAGCGAGCGAGAGAGAGAGAGGGGGGGGAGAGAGAGTGGGGCGAGAGAGAGAGGGGGAGGCGCAGCGCGAGGGGGGGGAGAGAGAGAGAGAGAGAGAGAGAGAGAGAGAGAGAGAGAGAGAGAGAGAGTGGGAGGAGTGGGAGAGAGAGGAGAGCGAGAGAGAGAGAGTGGGAGGGAGAGAGAGGGGCGTGGGCACCACGAGAGAGGGAGTGGGAGAGAGAGGAGAGAAAGAGTAGGAGAGCGAGAGAGAGTGGGAGGGAGAGAGAGGGGCGCGCTCTCGCGGCAGCGCGAGAGAGAGAGAGAGAGAGAGAGAGAGAGAGAGAGAGAGAGGGGAGTGGGAGAGAGAGTAGAGAAAGATAGAGTGGGAGAGAGTAGGAGAGCGAGAGAGTAGAGAGAGAGGTGCAGCGTGCAAGTGAGAGAGAGAGAGAGAGAGAAAAAGAGAGGGGAGAGAGAGAGAGAGAGAGAGAGAGAGGGGAAATGAAGAGAAGGGGAGAGAGTAAATAAAGATGAGAGGAAACGTAGACTAGAGGGGAGAGGAAATAAAAAGGAGAGGAAAGAGAGAGAGAGAAGAGAAAAAGAGAGGGAGAGGAGAGATGAGAGAGAGAGAGAAGCATACTAGAGTGAGAGAGAGAGAGAGAGAGAGAGAGACAAGAAGAAGAGAGAAGCGTACTAGCGTGAGACAGAGAGAGAAGAAGAAGAGTGGAGATGAGAGAGATTGACGAGAGATGGACGAGAGATGAAAATTTAGAGAGGGAGGGCGCAAGAGAAAGTACGATCAGAGATAGAAAATCTTACCAATGAGGAGGAGAAATGAGTGGGCGACGATCAAGGAGAGATAAAGGAGAGATGTTTTGATGGAAGAATTTGGGAGCTACGATCAATGAGGCATATTAGAGGAGATTGGTGTGTGATTTAGTTGAAACTTAAACAAACAAAACTATAAACCTTGGTGTTTGAAAAGAGAAACGTGTGGAAACTTGAATTTCAAATTTCTCGCCTTTTTTTAAACTATGAATCCTTGTGTTTGAAAAGATAAACGTGTGGAAACTTGAAAATTGTGATAAAAGACAACCTTGTGTTTGAAAAGACAAACATGTGGAAACTTGAAAAGTGTGAAAAGACAAACATGTGCGAAAAGGAAAACTTGTGGAAACTTGAATTTTAAATTTTCCTTTTAAAATGAGTTTTCACTTCCATTTTCAATTTACTAGTTTTTCATAAATTAGAAGAGCAATCAACTCCTCAAAATCAAGAAAATTCTCACGGACGGCAATGGATGTCCGAAATTGTTCGGCATGCTTGCATCCTGAATATGCACAATCATAGAATCTGAAATACTGATAGACAGCCAGTACATAACTTTTCTGACTCTCATGCCAGCCTTTAAATGCTTGCAACTCCTGTTGATTGGGAACATTAGGAATAATTGGTTCTTGTTTAGCTCTAGTAATGAACTCCCAATGCCTTTTCCCTTAAGGAAATTCGTCATTCTAAACTTCCATGCTTGGAAGTTGTTCTTGTCAAGATTTTCAGTGACAATTTGTGAAAGAGCATCAGACGCCATTACAGAACACTACAAAATATTCTATCACTGCAAAAAAACACAACTTCTGCCTCACAAGGGCAAATCTACAAAAATGACGAGAGTGGTATTTGACCACACAGTCACTTCCTAGTGACAATTATGCATCAACAGGCAATAAGAATGATTACGTCACTCCCAATATCTCTGCGCACAGGCATACTATGTAATTTCTACGATAACTTTTCACCGACTTGCGGAATAGTGGTCACACAACAAAAACAGGGCACTTTCTTGAGTGCTTGCGGAAAACTTCCGCCACCAAAAATGGCCTCGAATCTGCCCTCTCGCCACACCGTGAAGGGCGAAGAGCAATCAACTCCTCAAAATCAAGAAAATTCTCACGGATGGCGGCAATGGATGTCCGGAATTGTGCATAATCCTTTCCTAAACCATTCAAGGTCTCAGAAACTAAATCATCATCTTCCACTGGCGACCCAATAGAAGCAAGTGCATCTGCAATCTTATCACCTTCATGTGGTAGTCATTGATGCTCATATTTTCTCTCTACACATTATGCAACTCCTGCTTGAGTTGCATTTTCCTGGCTTTCGTATTTGTGCTATACATTTTTGTCAAAGTATCCCACGCCTCCTTTGGCATGCTTGCATTCTGAATATGCACAATCATAGAATCTGAAATACTGATAGACAGCGAGTACATAACTTTTTTGGCTCTCTCATGCCAGCCTTTAAATGCCTACAACCCCTGTTCATTGGGAACATTAGGAATAACTGGTTCTTGTTCAGCTCCAATAATGAACTCCCAATAGCCTTTTCCCTTTAAAAAATTCGTTATTCTAAACTTCCATCCTTGGAAGTTGTTCTTGTCAAGATTTTTAGTGACAATCTGTGAAAGAGCATCAGACGCCATTACAGAACACTGCAAAATATTATGTCACTGCAAAAAAACACAACTTCTACCTCACAAGGGAAAATCTGCAAAATTGACGAGTGGTATTTGACCACATTGTCACTTCCTAGTGATGACTATGCATCAACAAGAAATAATAATGATTCTGTCACTCCTAATATCTCTGCGCACAGGCATACGATGTAATTTCTGCGATAACTTTTCACCGACCTGCAAAACAGTGGTTGCACAGCAAAAATAGGGCACTTTCCTGAGTGCTTGCGAAAAACTTCCGCCACCAAAACAGGCCCCGAACCAATTTTCACTAGACTAATTATCATCACTTTAATGCCGACTGGCACAAGCTGCTACTCTTGTCGTTGCTGCTCTCCAACAAATCTCTTGCATGCAATTGATCAACGAGCCGACTACAATTTATGGATCCACATCTAGACCAACATGGATGGACATGCAATCATCTGAGGCACGCTATTGCGATCCTTTGAGCACCTACATTAAATACTTTACTACTTATTGTTGCTCGTGCGACCATTCAAGCACCTACATTTCACTTCCAAATTAGTGAAGCAATTCTCTACATTTTAAAATGCCTCGGAGGCCTAGTGAAGTATTTCATCTTGTTTATTAGCACTGCCCCTATAAGGGGTAGGGTATAGCAACGGCTTAGTTGCCCTTTTGAATTGAGGATACTGGCCATGTGGTAACCATGGCCAGCCATGCACTACGCTTCCTTCGTCTTGAGCCTTTTTCACTATGGCGATCGCATCCTCATCCCATAATCTCCTCCCCCATACATCGCCACCCTCGCCCTCCCCTTCCTCGGCCTCCTCTCCACCCTTCCGCCTTCCTCCTCTCCACCCCTCTCATGCTTACAGTAATTGGTCTCAGGCATGAGGACCACCGTACAATGCATGTTCTCTCAAAATTTAGAAAAAGTTCATCTCCCTACATCATGAAAGGACTTTAGTGGATCAACTTGGAAAAGTCACATACAAAAAAGCATTGCTATCACAATTGCAAACATAGCATAAATGGATTTGTACCTCATCATTCAGCTCAACCTTAGGTTAATGGTGGAAGCAACCATAATTTTGATTCTATGTCATTGATACCATTTTGTAGCCTCCTTGTAACACCTACACTATGCACAATCATAAACACCCATTCATAAAGCTACCCTTTATTGACTTCTTGAGATGGTGGGCTGCTGCTTAGCATGCATGGATTGATGGATTGTGATTGCACTCCAGCATAGAGAGATGATTGCGCTCCAGTTGCATAGAGATGATGACTATGATCATTCAAAGATGGCAAAACAGTGCATGAATTTGTGGCTTGGATTGTCGATTTTCATCTCGATCGTTGCTTGCACGGTCAAATGCACTATCAAATTATGGAAAAATACGGCAACATTTGTTTGAATGCTCTTGGGAGCTTATCTTTTCCCCATGATTCAATAAATCGTTGAGCTTATCTTGGAAGTGATAAGATTTTGTAGTTTTGAGTTCATCTTTAGCACATGATATATTGATAATTGAGCTTGTGGGTGGATGAAGACCTCACCCGGAATGTCTTTCTTTTTTTGTTTCTTTTCTAGGTTGACTCAAATTTTTGTCACAATTTCAGAAGACATGGTCATTGATCCATCGATGATTGCATACCCTTCCAAGAGATTTAATTGTAAAATATCTTCCCTAGAGAGATGCTCTCATCACATTAATCGATCCTCAAGGAAAGAAATGGAATTGCAAGTGGATATGTTATAGTAGTAGTGGCGACCGTTTTATACCTTTTGTTAGCTGGGGCTGGGGAATCTTTGCTCGAGAGCAGCAGTTGCACGTGCACTATGTGTGCATCTTTGAGTTGATAGATTCACAAGAATTATATCTCAATGTTCAGATCTTCAGGGCAAGAGAAGTGCGAATTCCTACAAAGTTTGTAGATGCGCATTTTGATCTTCTCAATAAAGCATTTTCTCAAGAGTCATGATACTAGCAATTCAAAGAAATCTTCTCAGAAGATGCAAGAAGGGCCAAGGTACAACGTTTATTACTCCTCCAAAAATTCATATTCTTCCTTACAGCTTCTTCATGTGGCCTTATGTCTTCTTAATGTTGTGCCTTTGACTTAGATAGACACATGATATTTGAGAGGGAAATAAATCGAGAATTCTCACATCGAAATAGTTTCGAATTAGGGCTGAGTGCTGTGATGATGATATCATTGAGAAGCCCTTATGCAATATATATGACGGTCGTATGCATAAAATTGGTAATTTAATAGATTACTTGTAGGTCACTTTAGCTTTTATAAAAGGAGCTTTAATAAAAGAGTTTCCTCGTGGTCATGAATATCTTTATAGAAACATTGATTTAGAAATACATATGTATGAGAGAGAGAGGTTGGGAATACTAGGGGTAGTAAAGGAGCGATCAAATTTGCCGGGCCAACAAATCGTGCCCTCTTGTTTATTTTTCTTTATTAACATTGCCGTGTTAGGGGCAAAGCTCTAGCTACTAGAAAGTTTCTTTTTTAAGACCCTTTGAAACTGGATCAACTAGAGTTCTATTCAGCCACTTGGGGCAGTGCTGCACGCGTGTGCCCCTCGTCTAATTATGAATTTAAATTGACCTAGTATGGAAGCCAAAAAGCAATTGTGAGCACGTGGAGGGACAAACGTGAAGTCCCGTGAATGAAATGGCTGAATCTGCAACGAGAAGGAATTATATAAATCACGTCCGCTCCACTTCATTTCTCATCTTTGCGGTGGGGGCGATGACGCAGTTTGTGAGAATTTACCAAGACGCGTCAATTGCTGGTTGAAAACTATTCCCAACCCCCCTCTTCGCGTCCTTCACGGGGACGTAGAGGATTTCTGGAAGGTCTGCCCTAGGCTCGGACCTTAGAATTCAAAAGGTCAAAGAGGATTGCGCGTGAATGTGTTAAGTCGTTGGGCATATCTCAAGGTGGCCGAACAAAGGGGGAAGAACTGTCCCTCCAGTCAGAGGAGGTCGCGAAGGGAAGAAAAGGGCGGGCTGCAGGGGATAAGGTAATTGACTTTCTTGTGGCTTGCTGGTGCTGCGAGGAAGCCTGGGGATCGAAGTCTCATCCTGCGGAGTCTATCTGAACATTATCTTCAGGTAATCGGTTCTTAATGTTACTCTGTGGGTTCTGTTTGGCATATAATATTGTTGGCATTTTTTTCTGTTTTATCTTATGTGGAAGCTCTTTTACCTATTGATTAGATACTAGCACGTTCTCTTCTGCAAGTCAGAGTCCTGAAATCTCCCTCTTCCACCTCCCGACCGGCCCAAGGCACCTTGCCAACCTGAGACTCACTGTTTTTGCCACAGGAAATTTAAGGCCAAGGAGGGCAAAGATAACTGTTATTTGGCTTGAGGACCGAGTTCAACTTAAGTGATGCCCTGAGTCTATTTCACATTGAGCCCAATTACGACAATTTACACTATTTCAGGCCATATATTGCCAGCCACAATTCGTTGCTCTATCATGGGTATTGGGACGTTATCAAGGTCAGACAGCAGAATGGACCTTCTCATGCTCCATTCCCCCTTACATAGTCCAATCTGCCCTTAATACGACATCCTTAATGTATATTGTAAGCCATTTAGAGGCCATAGAATTACCATTTAACTAGAGATCCAAAATTTCATATGTTTCTTTCTCATAGAGCTGCACGACATGTAGCCTCTAGAATCCATTCCAGGCCTCATTCAGCCATCTAGAGGCCATAAACTTACCCTCAATCAGAGATCCAAAACCCATTATGTTTGTTTCTCTTAGAGCTGCACATGTAGCCGCTAGAATGCATTCCACACCTCATTCAGCCCAGAATGCAATCCGTGGAAACTAAAATATGAAGGATTATGCGTGCACATGCTAAGATTAGCTTGAAAGCATTTGCTTGCACTTTGAGGTTGAGAGCCACAGATTGACTCAAGGCATGCACCAGTCAATGTAACATTGAAGCATCAACATAGCATCATAAAGACCAAAACCAAGTGTCACTTTGAGATTGCTTCTTTCTCTTAGAGCTACACATGTAGCCTCTAGAATCAATTCCAGGCCTCATTCAGGCCAGAATGCTCCAGCTGCAATGTGTGGGGACATAAATATGAGGGATTTTGCGTGTACTGCTAAGATTGAGCTTGAAAGCATTTGTTTGAACGTAGAGGTTAGAGCGACAAATGGACTCAAGGCATGCGCAGGTTGATGTAACATTGTCTGGAAGGGGGAAAAAGAGGATATGATACTGAAAGGTTAAGTGGGGAGATCAAGGTAATCTGCAGCCAGCTATCCTTTCTAAAGAAGCACCACATTTGCTTGCATCTCCATTATGTCCAGAAATTAAATATCTAGTGGTATAGCATCCATCATTGACATTCTATCCTTGCAAATCGATGGTTTCCTGTTGAAATGCTCAGATTGAGTTGTGGGCATTTGAAAGTTGTCGTCTTCTGCTAGGTGATTTCTTCTGGCTGCTGCTGCTCTTCTTCTTCTTTAAAAACTCGGGTCAGATTGACCCTTGATCAGATTACTTGTTTTAACTGACGTGTCACCTTGACCTTGGATAAAAGTAGCCCCACCCCTTGACCCTGAACCAGGGAGTGGGTTTCTGGCTTGCATCGTCTAGGAGCAGATGCAGGCACTACATTAATGGATCCCCTTCGTTTGACTTTGACGACCTCGTGATTGCTGAGGTCTGCTGGAGCTACAGATTGGTGAGGAGGATGGGGAAAAGTGAATTGTGCGAGGAGTGGGGGAAGGCTGAGCAGGTGGGACAGCCAAGCGGCTGAGAGCACGATTCGTGAGGTGGGAAGAGTCGGCTCAGGTGAGGCTGAGGGGGTGGTAAGGTGCCCAAATATTGGATAAGGTGTGAGTGGCTGTGAGGGGGAAGCGTTGTAATGGAGTGTGGTGAGTCGTGGTTGAAAGGACGCGGTGCGAATTGTGAAGGGATGGGAAAATGTGTTGAGGCTGCCTGGTGGATATGGTGAGTGGGAACATGGGGGTGTGTGAGAATTGTGAGGGAATGAAGGTGTGAGAAGGGAGATATGGGAATAAACATGCGCAAGGAAGGAGGGAGAATAAGTAGACATGGGAAGGAGAAGAGGATAGAGGAGGAATATAGGAGTGGGGGGAGGAGCAAGAGAAAGGATAGAGTAGAGGGGGGGGGGGGAGGAGAAAGAGAAGGATGCGCAGGGAGAATGAGAAGCTATGGACAGAGAAAGAGGGAGCAATGGAGGAGGAGAAGAATGAGAGGAGGAACTTGGAAAATATAGGGAAGGGAGAGAGCAGAATGTAGAAAGAAACAGGGACAAGCAAGGAGCAGATGAAGGAGCTGGGAGCAGGCCAAGATAGTGGCTCTGATATCACTGAAGTGAAGGTCGGGAGGCGAGATTAGTAGTTTGAGGAGGCCCACCTGACTGACTGCTGACGAGTCAGGCTCTCTGCCTTTGCCTATAAATAGGCTTTCCAGTGGGCGCCATTCTGCTGGTTCAGCCCATCTTCCCACTACTAGGGCTTATGGCTGGGTGCATACCAGCCCCAGTGCCTGCCATATACCAGGTCCTATTGCCAAGCCTGTGTGCTGGCTTGGGTAGGTCACGTGGCTTCCCTAAAAGAAACATAAGAAGGATGTGTGCATGCTACCCATGTTGCAGCCCCTCTTTCTCCCTCTTCACGTTCCAGTCTTGTGCTGACATGCCAACCTTTCACATGTGCTAACGTGGCAACATAGGTGGGGCATCAACCCTAGTCCAAGACCCACTTTCAACGACACACTATGGTCTAATGCCGACACTATCAAAGAGAAGCTCCATCAAGTCCACATTCTTCTCTGTCAAACAGAACAGTACCCACCGGGATGTGTTGCCAGTGTTTGCACCTGCGAAGCTTGACTCTGCTGATATTTCTGAGTATCAGCGTGGCCCAAGTTGAGTTTGGCTCTTTCAATGCTTGTAAAGCAGAAGATTTTCCCACATCTACATTCCCCAGACCTCCTAATTCTTTTGGCATCGTGCAGAAAATCCAATTTACCTTGGCAACCTTATGGTGGTCTGCACCCCACAGGAAAGATCTGAAAAGTCTATTGATTTGAACCAACTCTTTCCTGTAGTAGCCCAACAGGAGATAAAGTAGATAACCAAAGGATAGATGTAGTGGTTTAATACAAATTTCCTTCTGGCTAGCATCGGTTGGAGACCTTGCCATCTGTTTATCTTGTCTTTGAGTCGATCAATCACCCAATCCCATCTGTCCTTCATTGAGCATCCAAAGCCCATGGGGATGCCCAAGAGTCTGAAGACTTCTCCTTTTTTTATTTCTTTGCAGCCTTTACTGACCAAGAAGTGAGGTGGCGGGCTCCTCGTACCGAAAATGCCAGTTTTTTCATGGTTGATTCTAGACCCTGAGGCTAGACAGAAAACATTGAGGCATTCCAAAGTGTTTCTAACAGAGTGCTCATCATTACTAGGTGTTAGATTGGTGTCATTTGTAAATTTTTAACAAATGATTTGTCTACCCTCTTCTACTTGGATCCCTTTGATGTTACCCGTGACCAGCCCATCATTTACCAACCATGCCAAAGCATCTGCCGCTATAGCAAAGAGGAGCGGAGCTAGAGGGCAACCTTGTCTGATAGATCTCTTTAGAGAGAAGGAAGGAGAGACTTTACCATTGATCTCTATTTTCCCTCTGTCGTGACACAATAGGAGATCTACAACGAGGTAAAGACAGGACTCCCAAGTCCTTTAGTGATGACAGAATAAATTCCCATTCCATCCTATCGTAGGCTTTGTCAAAGTCCACTTTTAGGAAACAGATGTCCTGCTGAGTTTCTTTTGCAAGTTCGAGTCCTTCCCAAAGAGTCAGGATGGCTTCCAGAATATGTTTGCCCTATATGAATCCCTTTTGTTCCTCTCTGATCCACGCTTGCATCTTTGACTGAAGTCTAATGGCTTGTGCTTTAAAAAATTTGTAACTGCAATTAAGCATTGCCAGTGGTCTCTAGTTCTTGAGTTCATCCTTTGGACCCCATTTAGGTATTAATTTTATCATTCCTATGTTGATCCTTGGGTCCAAGAAACCATTTTCTTTAGATTCTTTCCAGAGCATTAGTAGAAAGGGCCCCACAGTATCCCAAAAAGTTTGATAAAACTCTACTGGTAATCCATCCTCACCTGGCGTCTTACCTTTTCCCATTTGGTCAACTGCCCCTTTTAGCTCTTCTAGGGAGAGGTCCCTGTCCAAAAAATTACTATCAAATTTGGAGACTTTTTTTTCCTTGACCTGTCTGCGTAGCTCTTGAGCTCTAACCTTCTCTATTGTGAGGATCTCTGTCTCTCCTAGTAAATTTTGGAAATGGTCATAAACTACTTCTATGTTTTCTTCATGATCTTGAACCAGTCTGCCTTCTACCTGTAATGCAGCTAAGGACTCTTTGGCATGTTTCTTTGTGAGGCTTTTGAACGTATCCTCGTTGAGATCTCCGCTTCTACTTTTAAATTATCCCTGGCTTTTCTAAACAATGTTTGACCCTGCTCAGAGAAGTCTCCCTCCAAAGAGTTGATCTGGTCTTTCAATTTTTGTCGTCTTGCCGCTTGCTTTTTATGCCCTGTGCTTTATTGCCTTCAAAAAGATCTTTGTTCTATTTGTAGCCCTAATCCAGTTTTCTGTTATTTCTGTTGTGTCCCCAAAAGCATTGTTCCAAAATTTTTTACTACCTTCTCCTTAACGTAAGGAAGCTGAAAAAAGAAGGGGTTGGCCTTGAACCAAGATCTAGTTATCTTCCATTCACCTTTATCCATCTCAACCCATATGGGTTTATGGTCTGAGAGTAGAAGCATGGCTAAAGCACTGCTTTTGAAGTAGAGTGTCTCATCCACAACCTTTCTAGAGCAGAAAGTTCTATCGAGGCGAGCTTTCCTGTGTAACACTCGCTTTCCTGTGTAACACTCGCTTTCCTGTGTAACACTCCTATTTGGTTATTTGTCCATGTGAAGGAAGTGTGTTCTGTGATATCAACAAGAGCTACTCGATCTTTAAGTCGGTTCCAAGGTACAAGTTCACACCCTCTGACAACATTGCCTAAACCACTCTATCTGTCTCTCCTACTTTCTACCATGTTAAAATCACCTAGTAGAACGGCATTATCCGGTAGAAGAGCTCTATCCCACAGTAAAGTTTTGTCTCTCGAGGTTAGGAGCGTAGATGGAAAACAGTTGACAGGAGAGATTTGGATGTGTGAAGGCAACACCTACTTCGTAGCCCCTGAAAGTTGTGTTAATGTTACTAACAGCTTGGGCTAAATGATTTACAATACCCAAAGCTGCGCCCCCTCTTCCTTCCTCATGGTTTGTTATGATCCACATTCTCTTGTCGTCTATCTGATTTAGCTGCCACCTTAACTTTGCACTCCTATTTTTGACTTCTTGAAGGGTTGAGAAGTCAGGCTTAAGACTATTAGTTCTCAGCCTTCTTTTTACTACCAGAGGCCTATGATCGTTTGAGAGCCCCTGAACATTTATGCTAAGAAAAGAAAAATTTTCTTATGTTTTGTTCATCATCATTGGGTAGAGTTTTTATTTCTCGATTTCTTGATATTCATTGGGCTGGCTTGAGGTGATAAGACAAATCCCTTTGACATCCTCCTTTTTTCTCTCTCAGCCAAGATCTTCTTTGAGGAGCTTTTTGAGTTCTGGAGTAGGTGTCTTTTTCTTGCTATATTGTTCGTCTCCCTTTAACCACTGTGAATTCTTGCTCATCCTGTGCGTGCTTTGCCTGCTCTAGTTGAGTTTCAAAGTTTTGTGTGTTGGCCACAAACTCCTCATCTCCTAAGCTTTTATTCGTGTTTTCCTCACCGGCCAAAGCTTCTTCTTCCACTATCTGTTTTCTTGAATCTCTCTGTCCTTCTGCTATCTTTTCTTCTTTCTCTTTTTGTTGATGGGTTTCTGCTAGGACCTCCGTTTCTACCTTATCCGATTATTGAGATACCTGATGTGACTCTATTGGTGTCTCCTTTCTGTGATTAGCTCTAGAAGGGCAGTCCTTAATGAAGTGTCCACCTAATCTACATAGAAAACAGGAATTGGGAATATTCTTGTAGAAAACTTTTTGGATTATCCCCATCTAAAACGCGAATAGTGTTTGGAGGCTCTACAATCAAATCCATAAGTACACAACCCTGAGGGTTACCCCTGGGACTAATAAACCTCTCAGTTTCTAGTCCTAGAAACTGTCCTAGAGGGAGACAAAGGGATTCAAGCTGAGGGAAAAGTGATAAAGGGAAATCAGGGAATTCCACCGCTTTTGAGGGCGGTGGTGAGTTTGGACTAAAGTAAGGCTCCCACAGTTGGACTCAGAGCGATTGACTTCGTATCGTCCAAGTGCCTTTCTGTACTACCTCAGTCGCCATTTGTGGCTTTTCGAATAAAAAAACAATGTACCCATTCCTCAAGAATCAGATACGTGTCACGTTTAGACCTTCACGTGTTCAAAAATTTCTTACTCATCCTTCTAGGAACATAGCGGGGGGGTGGGGGCCATGAATATATCCCACTAATGTGCATGAACATAGCCACTTGGTCGCGTTGTTGAGGATACCATTGTGCACTTTTAGAATCGGGAGCTTACCTTTGAGAGTGCTTCCATCTGCTCTAGAGTCTTTCCCAACTGGTCGCCTGCCTCAGCTGCGGTGTTGCTAGGTTCGCTGAAGATACGTCTGGCTTTCGCATGAGCTGCTCTTAAGCTGATTGTTTCGAGGCTTGGGGAGCTTTGAACATGCTTCTTCCACCTCCTTGAAGCGCGCCAACATAGGTGCCTCGTGGCATGTCCTGCATTGGTCTCCCTGTCGGCGTCTTGTTGCATTGTGTTTTGTTGAGTTGGTGCATTGGGCTGACGAGTTTGCTTTGGCGCTGTGAAAGAGACGGCCTTGGTGTTTTCTATTCTGCTTGAATCTTGGCGGAATGAGAGGGAAAGCTGTCAGGTGAGATCCTAAACTCTTTTAGTAATCTTCTCAGTGCCTCAGAGCCTTCAACTCTTTGCATGTCCCCTTCCTCCAAGTGGGGGGTGAAGCCAGGTACGGGGAGTTCGACGTCCAGCGCATCATTCTTGCTTCGTACTATATCCATCATGACAAAATCTAACTTGCTGTTATCTTCATGATAGTGACTCAGAGCCTATAGGTCTTGAGTGCTATTGTGGGTGTCCTTAGCTGAAGGTGATAAAACCCTATCTCCAATGCCACCGCCACCACCACCGCCATCGCTAGAGGAGGCCATCTTTCTCCCAACCTAAAATGCTACTACTTTGTTTCTATTTTGAAGTTTCTTAATTTGTTTTTGAATTAATTCACTAGTTTATTTTTATTTTATTTTATTTACTTATTTAAATTTAATTGCTTGAATTTAAGTAGGTACAAATTTTTATTCATTTTTATGATTTACATTTATTTGCAACTAGTTTCTTATAGATATATGTTGTCTCCATAAAGAGATGTGTTCTTATGTACATATGAGTTTTCATATAGATATATGTTTTTATATAGATGTATGTTGTCTCTACAGACTATTAAATATGTAATCATGAATATACTCTTTTGTACATGACTACATAATAGTATCTTCATACATAAAGATAATCTTCTACGTAAAGAGTATATGAATCTTTAGAGCATACATAAGTGTTAAAGAAACTCTTATACATAAAGACTATACATAATAGTATACTCTTATGTATGCTTTTGAGAGTACATCTATGAGTGTGTGCATGTTAGGGGATAACCCAGCACCAAGTGGAACACACTTTTGTAATCAGCATAAGTAATAATAGTAGTGAGGAAAACAACCATATGGGTAGTAATAACTTTTTAGACTCTTACAAAACATAGTCATGGTAATATGATAAGTGTAACAGCTCTCTCTCTCTTCACTAGTTGAATATTATGAGGAGAAGAGCAAGTTGTATTGTTGGTTATTGGAAGAAGAAAGCTTTTTGCTCCTATCTTTCTCTGTTATGTCACCTTTTGCCTTGAACAATACATTTCTAAGTTAAGACACAGTGCGACTTGTGTTCGATTACCTTTTACTTTCTACATTGTCCCGTTGCCTTGCATAGCCGATACATCTTTCTGTTCTGGTCAATTTAGCCCATAACCCATTTGGTGATCCTGCCTCCGAACGACCTCGAATTACTTTGGTTGTGACAGACCAATCAACTAGCAGTTCAGAACGTGTTCCGACTCTAGTCCGACAAGCAACTACATTGCAGAAATGTTGAGCAAAAACAACGCGTCAAGTTCTTCTAACATACAACAGCACCATCGACCGTGCTCAGATGGAGAAGGCGCAGAAATACGACATCTTTATCTAGATAAGGGTGGCGGAAGGTGATTGGGAGATATAGATGTGGTAACTCCGCCAATGATAGGTCATATCGACTCACCTACAGTCAAAGCTATGGTCATGATCCGATCAAAGGGCAAAGTTCCAGAGGATCCTGAACAGAAATATAACCCCCCAAGCAATTCAAAGCGTCCCATTGATTGGGTACAACATGAGAAAGTGTGACAACAAGAACTTGAACACATCCAAGAGATTAATGCAACCAAAGAAGCCATGCATGGAAAACAAAGGATGACAGATACCTTACCCCTTTAACTCCCAACAATAAGGACATTCCAAGACAAACAAGCCAACAGGCCAGAATGCCAATGTCCAGTCTCACAGGGCGATAATAATAATAACAAATGGGAACCCTATCCGACCAGGACACTAGAAGCGACAAAGCAGGCAACGAACATACCCTCTCAAACCAAGGTTCACCTTAAAGGTACTACGGTTAAACATAACTCCCACAATAACAAAGGTTCGTCTGATGAATTGTTTCAAGCCTTGCTAGAATCCCAACTTAGCATGATGCTAGATCAACTTCTTAGCTTGGTACCAGTAGCATGATGCTAGATCAACTTCTCAACTTGGTACCAGCATTCAGAGATGATTTAATATCTAGGTTGTAGGAAAAAACATTACCTCTCACAATTGATAAGCAGCATGCTAGCTCACTTGAGCAAAAAGATCCAGAGACACATATTTCCATGGTAGAAGAGGTGGATTACAAAGTACCCACTATCCACATGGAGTAAAGAGACAAAAAATCCCCAACGTCCTTTTGGATGGGGGATCAAGTTTCAATATCTTATTTAAATCTTTATACAAAATATTTTATTGTCATGAAATCGTCCCAGTGCCATTTCACGTTAAAATGGCAGATCAACGAAGGATCCAACCTTTGGGAATCGTGAGAAATCAAGAAATCACAGTTCATAGACTAACTTTTCTAGTGAGTTTTGTCATCCTCAGAATGGAAGGAGAAGACGGTGCCTACCCATTAGGGGAGAAATGGGGTCTCAAAAGGGCCTCCAATTAGTGTTTCCTAATTTCAAGGGATTAGAGAGGGATTTGAGGTGTACCAATGAGAGTGCTCCTTTGTGTGGGGCAATGGTATGTTGAGGTGGAGGGATGGCAGGCATGTAGAGATCCCCTATTGGCGATTTCTCTTACATTGGGGACCACCCAAACCATCCTCCCTCCCCCTTAACCTATGCTTGACCACTCTCCCATGTGCACCCACCCTGATCATCCCCAAATCTCATTTATATCTTTGTGGGCCCTTGTGGGTGAATTTCTCTTCTCCTTAGGTGTGTTGCAGGTCTGCCCCCTCTTTCTCTGCTCCTCTGCTCTGGTCCAATTGCCCTCTCCCTCGATTGTGGGACCTTTTGGACGAATTTCTTTTGTCCTCTAGCCTATTGCAGGTCCGATCCCTTTCTTTGCTCCTTTGCTCTGGTCCAACTGCCCTCTCCCTCCATTGTGGGACCTTTTGGACGAATTTCTTTTGTCCTCTAGCCTACTGCAGGTCTGCCCCTTTTCTCTGCTCCTGTGCTCTACTCCAACTTCCCTCTCCCTCCATTGTGGGACCTTTTGGATGAATTTCTTTTGTCCTCTAGCCTACTGCAGGTCTGCCCCCCCTCTCTCTCTTCTCCTTTTCTCTGGTCCAGCTGCTCTCTCCCTCCATTTCTTAAAATTTGGGTTGTAGCATCTCCTATAGCTGGTCTTCTCTCTCCTGCTCTTCTCACTGTTTCTGTGCCTCCTCTTGCTCTATCCCCTCATGCTCTACCTCTGCCTTCTCTTTCCTCTCTTGATCTGCCCTCTCTTGCTTTATGGCCTCTTGCTTAGCTGCCATATCCTACAAGTTCTCTTTCCCTTCTCCGGGCGCTTCTCCTTCTGGTACAGGTGGTCTTTTCCCTCCTACAGGTACTTTTCCTTCTGCTATAGCAACTCTTTGTCCTCCTACAGGAGCTTTTCCCCTCTTTCTTTTCCTTCTCATATAGGATACAAGTGCTCTTTTCTCTCCTACAGCTTGGTCTGGAATACAGTGACGCAAGGTGGTAATGCTGTGAGCTCTAGTGTGTTCTGGAGGCATGGTCAGGAAGAAAGTGACACAAGCTGGCAATATTGTGAGCTCTAGTGTGTTGTAGAGGCATGGTCAGGAACAAAGTGACCAAAGTGGCCAAAGATGGCAATATTGTGAGCTCTAGTGTGTTCTAGAGGCATGGTCAGGAAGAAAGTGATAGAAGTTGACAATATTGTGACCTTTAGTGTGTTCTAGAACATGAAAAATGCATTGGATGACTTGAACTTACAGTTTGACTAACTAGATAGTCACGGAAGGTTTTGCCAAGGGTCCACATAAGCTTCCCAAGAGGAAGGATGTATTTCTTAGACTATGTACCTTCCTTGCCTCTCTTCTTTACAAGATCCTATTTTAACATAGGAGTGGGAAGTAGTGGAATCTTTTATATAACTGACAATGGACTGTCTGTAAGTTATGTGCAGAAATATCTTTTAGTCATGGAAAACAAAAGGTCTAGTCCTTCAACTTTATTTGAAATGGTGGAATAGCAAGCAAGAATCTAGAGAAATGCATGAAAATGTCCATTTTATCCCTCGTGCAACATCAAACAATGTGTTTGACTAGTACAAGCTGTCCATAAATTGTAGGTTGGGCATTTTGGAATTTGCATAGGTTTTCTTCATGACTTGGAGGACATTAAAAGCATTGATGAATTTTATTTTGATGGTTTTATTGTGTGGTTTCGTCTGTAAAGTTTTCAACTAACATGTATAAAGTTTTCATGTCTAAAGTTTATACTTTATACCTATTTGCCTTGCTTGCAGACAATGCCATGATGGTAAGCATCCTATGTATTGATTTATATTTTATGGTCTTTTAATGTAATGTGCTTTGTTAGGTCTGCTAATGTAATGGTTGTTGAATTGATGAAGGAGGCATTTGAGATCACTCATTGGTGCACTATATTAGTGGAGCAGGAGGATACGTTGTGGTCTTTCACATCCAATTTTTAGAATGGCCTACTTAACTACTGAAGTGCATCAAAGTATTGACAGCTTGATCAATGTGATCCACATCACATGGCTTCCCTTATTGCATTGTATCCCATTGGCAATGGTGTAAAAAACTGTGTCTAGCTACTTTGAGAGGAGAGTCTTAATGGTATAAGTATTACAAAAGCCTCTTTTCTCTATGTATTAGGTAGCAAAGAGGAGGTATAGGCTATGAAGAGTCTTTGTATTTGAATGGAGAGATTATAATACAAAAATGTACATTTTATCACATTCTCTTCCTCGCAAGATACCATGTCATAAGCAATAATTTTGATTCAGTTATGGTTGAAATTTTGAATGTGTTGTTAATTCAATATAAGGTAATGTCGCTTTGAATTGTAGAGTATTGAATACATCACCTTCAAGTTTGTTGTGTAGAGAGATGAACCTTTTAGATGCAAACTAGTCCCTTTTCCTTCATTTGTATCCAAAGTAATTACAAATTTATGACCCCCTCAACTTGTGACTGATTTTTGAAGGTCTTCTATATTGAATTTAAACATTCGGGGATATTTTTTCAGTCAAATATCATAGAGCTACTCACGCTCTCGATTTTGAACTAAAAAAATTTGCAATCGGAGTTATAGCGCAGAAGTTATAGCTATTTTACTATTCTCTTCATATTCCATGCAATTAAGTTCTATTACTTGTATATATACTTTTGTAAAATTAATTTACGAAAATATTATGAATATTCCAAGTCAAAATAATACTCTCGACCAAGTTTGGTAATTTTGGTGATCATTTTTGGCAAATGTAGAAATTTGACCACAGGGCAGAAGGCAAAGTTGGTTAGGACATCATGGGGTGTCCAAAAATGCACAAACCCGCCACGGCACGAATTTGGCCATTTGGAGACTGTTGCGGGTTTGTGCATTTTTGGACACCCCATGATGTCCTGACCAATTTTGCCTTCTGCATCGTGGTCAAATTCCTTCTTTATTTGTAAAAAATGGACATCAAAATGGCCGAAGTTGTCAAACTCCTTCATCTACCCCTTCAAAATCTATATTTCTTCATAGGAAATTATGAAGTGTATCAATCATTTACAAGGTGATATAATAGCCAACCTAAAAATTAAAATAAAAGATACGTGGACATAGCCAACCTCCATGACTAAGAAAACATAGAAATTGAAAATTTTAGATTCCTCTTCAAAATATATATTTTCTCATCTAATGCATCAAATTATTTCAAGGTGATTTAGTGATATGAAATCAAATATTTCATTGACATAGCCAACCTAAAAGGTGGCTCCAAAGGAAAGATAAACAAAGAAAATGAAAATTTACAAGGTGATGTAGTGGAAGATCAAAGTGTTGAGAGTTATGGTGCCATGAGCACATGTAGAGCAAAGGTATGAGTAAAGGGCAAGCTGCCACATGGCATGGAGGACATATCCCACATGTGAGCAAGCATATGGATGTAAGTACCCTCACCTATAAAAGGGAGGTTCATTTGAAGTAATATCAATCAAGCACTTTGCACTAACTCAAGATTCTCTTTATGAGTCCAAGCTAATCTATCTTGGAACCTAATTGACTTGAGGTACATGTCATGAGCACTCTCTTCATCATGTTTGCACTTAGGTTGCATCCTCCTTAGATTAGTGTTGTATTAGGATGTTATCTTAGTGACTAGGAGAGCTTGATCCCCCGATTTGACATGGTATTAGAGCTTACGTCTAGTCTCCTAGATTAGGTGTAGGCTTGCCTTAGGAGCACATGTTTTCTCCTAGGTTAGTTTATAGGATTTAGATTGAAAGAATTCCGTCCATGAGAGTTAAACATTTTCGTTCATATATTCTTTCCTTTGTGAGAGATAGATAGGAAAAGAAAAGACATTCTAGTTTGAGGGAAAGCTTGTCACCTTTCATCTCCGTCTCTAAAGAGCTATGACAAGCAAAAAAAGTGCTATCTACAAGCTTTATAAGCTCCCAATCTTGAACCATGATCTACAACGAGCAAGGCGCACCTATCTACAAGAAAGTAAGCAAAGCAAGCGTCAAGCATACAAGAGGCATCACCACAGCAATAGCTTCAACAATGCCTGCAAAAGAAGCCGGCCAGCGGACTCTATAGCTACAATTGCAGCTCTAACGACTAAAGCAACAAGCAACTCCAGCGATCCATGCCAAAGCCTCTCCTGGTAGCCTCCAACACAGCCCAAGCTTCCTCAGTAGCAGCAGGAAGCAAACGAGTGTAGCTCCTACTCCTCCACGCTGAGACCAAGGAAGCTCCAGTCACTCAAACGGCCAACGCGCAACGTGCTTCAAGCTTCTACAGAGGCTTCAACGTGCACACGCTTCAGCAAACGCTACGATTGTAGCAAAGCCTCCTTCAGCGAGACTAGCGCCTCCCAAAGCCTTCTACAAGGCCCTTCTCTGCTAGCCCACAGCTCCAAACGGCTCATAGTCTTTTGCAATGCTATTGCCAGCTAGCCCACCGACAGAGAGACAAACGACAACTAGGGCCCTGCAACCGCGACTCAAAGGCTCTCCAAGGCTTCAGATCTCACAAAGCGCCCGGCTCTACGTCTCTTTCTTCTCCAACTGCTTCCCAATAGCAGCGAGCACAATGGCTAGAGTTGAGGCAGCATCGAGAAGGCTCTCTGCATCGGACTGCTCCAAAGCCTTCACAGCCCGCTTGCGGATGAGAATTCGTCCAGTTGAGCATTGCAACGCACATGCAACAAGAGTGTTGTATAAACGAGGCATTAATCAAGTGATCAGAAGATGCGTATCTACCCATGAACAAGAAGTTGTCGTAACAAAGGCTCATGAGGGGGCAGCAGGGGGTCACTTCTCAGGAGAGATTACAGGAAGAAAAATTATGCAAGTTGGCCTATGGTGGCCAACAATATTCAAAGATGCACATCAATACACCAAGGAATGCTACCATGCCAAAGGGATGGAAGACCCATGGATGTTGATAGGATGCCACACCAACCAATCCTGCCACTCAAACCCTGTCAAAAATCGAGACTCAACTTTATTGGTCCAATCAAACCTCCAGCAAAGTACACAAAAAACTAGTATATATTGCATGAAGTGGGTCGAAGCTATTGCTCTCAAAGATAACAAGGCGAGTAGTGTGGAAAAATTTCTATATTAAAACATTATTACAAGATTTGGAGTTCCAATCAAAATTGTTTGAGATCAGGGCACACATTTCATAAATAAGGTCATCGGAAAGCTTACAAAACTTCACATGATTATTCACAAGAAATCTACAACATACTACCCTAAGGGAAACGGCCAAACAGAGAGTTCTAACAAGATTATGAAGAAGATTCACAGAAGAACCATTTCAGACAATTTGACAAATTGGGACCAAATGCTTGATTCCGTGCCATGGGCCTTCCACACAGCATTCAAAGTCACCACCACTAGGATGAAGCCATTCAGACTAGTCCACATAGCATTCAACGTCACCACTAGGATGAAGCCATTCAGACTAGTCTATGGGATTGAGGCTATTGCGCCAATGGAGTTTATCATTGGGAGCCTCAGAATTGCTATTAAAAATAGATTATCCAGAAGATTCACTACATCACCGCATTAAAACAATTGCTCAAGTTGGATGAGGACAGAATACAGAGATCTGCTATTTTCGAGGCCATTTAGAAAAGAAGACAAGGCTGGGTCAATCGAAATGTTAAGCTTAAAATATTCCAAAAGGATGACTTGGTACTGATGTACAACTGTAAATTGGGACTACGACTAGGGAAGTTCAAACTAAGGTATGACGGTCCTTTTAGAATCACTGAAGTGATGCCTCAAGGTATGTTCCTTCTATCAGACCTACACAATAACCACAGGGCAAACCAGTAAATGGTTTTTGATTGAAACCATACGCTGGACCTGATCCAACCACAACACTTGTCAATATAGTGCAATCTCATAGCTTTGAAATAGTGGAGATCAACATGTTGGAAGTATATTTCTATCCTCGAATCTAGCTCACCTTGCAAAAGCTCAATGGGCTAGTCCGACCAACTGATGTAGTCCGCGGTAGTCTGCGGACTAGTCCGACGAAGTTCCTCCCAAGAACACTAGTAACAATACCTAATCAATCTCAACAATGACACGGCCTATAGTAAAAGTGATTGGTCACCCGAGCACAACATTAGGACCTATTTCGATCGCCCCTTTCAATAGTTCGATCAGCTGATGATGAGTCGACGACCCACGGTGAACACACACTAGGTATTAACATTCTTGCATAACCAATTCTATAGTCAATGCAGATGGAGTATTATAGCACTAGCAGTATCAAGCTCGATAAGACTGAATGAGGGAGATCCTACAACAAATAGAATGAAAGGTCCACCACAGTTTTGATTGCAGCAAAGTTTTACAACGGGGTTCATGTAGATAGACAACTGTCTAACATGGACCCAATTACTCCATGGTCCGACTAGCTACATAACAGCGACCAGTGGTCCGACCACCTTCACCAACCCAAACTCAAGTCCAACCAGCTTCGCCGACTCAAACTGGAGTTTGAGCATCTTTGCCGACCCAAACTCGATTCCAACCATCTTCGCACACTTAAACTCCAGTCTGATCGGTTCCAGGATATTCGAACATGGTCCGACCAACTTCCGACCACCTGATGGGCTAACCTCATCATTCGACTTCCTTCCCACCGCAACCGATGCCCGATCACCTTTTACCACGCTAAAGCTCATCATTACCATTACAAGTGACCTGTTCGACTGTACTCCACAGCTTGCAAGATCTCCTCAATGTCGCTCTACCGTCATTCGCATACACATGCGATGCCTCCTACTAGTGGCCAACAAAAGAATATGCAAGATTACACTAATCATACTGCCAGAGAATAGCCAGTTTCCTTGTGCCAAATTTAGCATCATGCATCAAAGCCGACCCACAACAGGGAGATATCATCTGCTTCCACGCATAGACAATACCTTCGTCCACGGTCCAAGCTCTCACAATCCTACTCCCACAACTCCTCTCCTCACCACCGGGGCAACAATAAAGACAGCAACATGGGATGCAAGGATGCAGCCAAGAAGAGCTCCAAAACCATCCCAACCCGAGCCAATGCATGCAAGCGGAGGTCATAACCATTCCGATTGTTGACAATTCGACGAACAACAAAACAGATGACGATACAACGCTAGTCACCAAGAAGCAATTTGTGCAAAGCCTAGGGAAAACTTCCATGCCATCGTCACTAAAAACGTTCCGCCATCAGCCTCGATCTCAAAAGACACAGTGAATGGCTCACAATTGTTACGTTGATGGACTATGCCACACTCCCTTGGTAGATATGGAGGAGCTATTTTGGCACCCTAGAACAGTATGAAAAATTTCAATGGACAAGTGGGATGCTTGCACTTGGTGTGATGGTGAATCCATGTATCATCTCTCAAGTGGTCTATGAGGAAGATATGGTTGAAAAGGAAGTCAAGGCAGATATGTTACGGGAATTTGGGGAACCCAAATCTACAAAGAAATACTTCTTACTATACAAGGTGGACCTTGTTTGTCGACAACAGTTGGAACAGTATCTTGAGTAGATGCAGCTACTCGTGAAGATGAATACAATGTCCTGGGAGAGCTATGCCATTATCCAAGCCGCAGAGAAGGGTGATCAGATTTCATGGGCCAATGTCCTCTACAAACGATTGATGGCCGAGGTGACCAGGAAGGAGTTATTGACGTCTAACCAATACTCTAAGATCAGGCCATTTATTTAAGCTCTCTTTGAATTTCGTTGGCAGTCTCATTAGTGAGAATCAAGGAAATTCCCAATGCAAAGGTACACTCCAAGAACAAACAGGATATAGACAAAGAGGCCAGGAAGTGGCAAACAATAAAAGACCTCACAGCCGCCACTTATAGCATCGACCAAGCACTTCAAATGGTCTTCAACAGACCTTTAGAAAAGTCCCTATGGGAACTACCTCTTGGAGAAAGAGACCTTTTTACAGAAACGCCAAGCACCAAGAAAGACAAATGGATCAGAGTTAATTTGAAGAAATCTACAACAACCAACCTTCATGACATATTTTCCAATGCCCAGACGCTTGGTGAAACCCCAACAGCCCCAACTCGGCCTTCAGCCTCGGCACCGACAATTGATACTGTCTTACTCAACATAGTATAGCTTGAATATGCAAGGGGAATTGTCCATATATTCCACGAGCAACAGAACAACATCTGGGAAAAATTCCTCATGTAGACACATACCGACAGAGGAGAAAAAACAATTGTTATCTCGCATTGTAGAATTAGAAAAGTAGGGTGACCAGTTGACCAAGCTACAAGAGAAGATAACAACATAAACAAAAGCCCATGAAGAGGCAATGGTAGCCAAGTAGGCCCAAGTGCAGCTATTTAAAAGTCAAGTGACAGTGCAACCAGCGCCTCTCAACAGTCACAAGCTGGCTTGCCGAAATGAAATCCAAGTTTTTTTGCAATTTGAAAGGCTCACAAGTGACTACATGCACATCCAGGTGGAGAACACACTATTGAAGGATAGAGTCAAGGCCTTGGAAGCTGTGGAACAATAGCTTTAAAAAATGATTGAGGAAGATGTAGAGATTAATGGTGTCTTTATGTCACCTTTGGAGCTGAATGATATGAGGATCCAACTGTTGGCGACTTCACAAGAACTATGGGCTACCATCAAGATCAGAATGATGATTATTGATTATTGCTAAGAGGCCCTATGAGGAGTTCTCCTCGGCTGCCTACACCCATGACATCATGGCCTCATAGCTTACTGAACTGATAGAAACAATCTAGCATCTTACTGATCGCCTTACAGACTTAGAGACACTACAACAAATTGATCCTACTGATTCAGACAAGCTAGAAGTGTTCGCTGCTTATGCCACAGCCCAAGAGGACAACATATAGAGAAGAATATACATATTAACATGTCCATTGTAGAAGAGCCACACAGAGAAGATATACTGCACAGCCTAGACACCATGGCAGATATAAGAGATGCTTCACCACTAACTCAAGTAGAAGAGATTCATAATGACACATAGGGTCCTGAAAATAACAAACTTGAGGAGAAAGAATCCTCGAACGGGGGCATGGAAGACACCAATTCAGTGGACCAAAGCATGGAGACTGAACAATAGGGCAGACACTGTGCTGCAAGAGTCCCACATCTAGAGATTCCCATAGTAGAGCCCGCAGACTTGCTGAACATGAAGGAAGACCTTAAAATCATGTGTACCTAGAAAGTTGACTTGAAACATGTCAAATAATATTTCATGTAAAGAAAATATTCTCCGCGGTTCAAGTCAACACTTTTTTGTGTCAAGAAAAGTGGTCCACCGGGAGTGCCAGGTGTTAGGGGATAAACCAAAACCAAGTGGAACACAGTTTTGTAATCAATAGCCATATGAGCAGTTATAACTATTTATACTTTTACAAAACATAGTCATGGTAATACGATAAGTGCAACAACTATCTCTCTGTTCACTAGTTGAATATTATGAGGAGATATAGAGCAAGTTGTACTATTGGTTGTTGGAAAAAGAAATATCTTTTCTCCTATCTTTCTCTTTTATGTCTACTTTTGCCTTGAATGATACATTTTTGAGTTAATACACAGTTTGACTTGTATTTGACTACCTTTTGTTTTCTCCATTGTAATGTTGCCTTGCATAGCTGATACACTTTCTAGTCTGGGTAAGTTTAGCCCATAATAGTGCATTAAAATATATTTATGAGTGAAAATTCTATCCATAATCATGAAGACAGCCTAGTGTATATGACTACATAAAGTATGATTACGACTGCATGTCATATAATACAAAAAATGTAGGCTTTAGTGCATAGTAGTAGTCTACATAGATATTCCTACATTAAAATGCTCTTATATATACTCTTATGTACGCTATTAAGAGTACATTTATTAAGTATACATAAGAAAATATTTATGAGTAGATTATTATATATGTTATCATAAAGAAAGTCTTGTGTATATGACTACAGGTATAGACGAATAATGGATATGACTACATGTATAGAAGAATAATGTATGAGTGCATAGGAGTACACATAATATTGTTTATATATGTATGAGTGCAATTGGAGGTATATGTACATATTTGGGTCTCCATATATGAAACATACGTGAGTCCTCTTTTAAGAGTCTACACACGCGCACACACACACACACACACACACACACACACACACACACACACACACACACACACACACACACACACTTAAACATATATTGCAAAAATATGTAAAGAAAGAATCCTTCCCTTGAGTTCGATGGAGGGTTTTTTGTGCTTTTGGTGGTGAGGAAAAGAAAGTTCGATCCTATAGGAAACATAGAACAACTTTGAGCCTTAAAATTTGTCTAAGATATAACAAGAGAAAAGAGAGGGAATACCAAAGAGTAGATGATTAAGGGTTACCTTTACAGGTCTGCTTGTAGAGGTTTGAGTTCAACAAACCCATGACTTGGAGAGGCAAGGGATCATAGGGCTTCTTGGAGACAACAAGGGAGGTGGGGAGCCAAGTGGAAATCGAGGGGCACAGTGAGGAGGGAAGGAGGGAGTGATTGAAGGAGTGGAAAGAGAATCTGGAGGGAGGGAGGGAAGGAGGGAGGGGCTGCTATGATGGGAATGAGGGGAAGAGATGGGAGGGGGCAAGTGGAAGAGTGGGATGGGGAGGGAGTGGAAGAGTGGGGCGGTGAGGGTAGGGACTCTGGAGTTGAAGAGTGGAGGAGGAGAGAGAGAGAGATGAGGGAGGGGTTGAGAGAGGGGGAGGGTGAGACAAGGTGAGGGGGTGATGAGGAAAACTAGTATATCTATTCCTTTTGAAATGTGAACAAAAACTGTTAAAAGCTCTCAGGTACAAAAGTTTCAAATCATCCTGCTTGCTTTACTACTTGAGCATGTTTCCTTGTTTGATAATTAACAACTGTAAATTTAAATTGCCAAAGTTTACATTTCAAGCTAGAACAATGTGTCAATAATGTTCACAATGCCTCAAATTCAACAAAGGTGAATTATAATCTTTATGCCAATGTAAACTATATAACATTTAAATGAATGGTTTCCAGCATGATAGCTACAAATTCTCACTAACGTGGCATTATTTGGGACTCCGCTTTGACTTACTTTAGACTTTTAAAAAGAAAATTATTTGGAAAGAGTTGCTAGTGGAGATATTTGAGATCTAGAAAATGCTTACAGTTTAAAGTGAAGTCTTGAATTCATGAGTCTCTTTGAAAGAAAATACTAGAAAAGGGTAGAGAATGGTTTTCACATGTGATAATATATACATAAAATCCTCATTTTTGTGCATTGCAAATTTATTAAAAGTGCATATAATAATGTATTATAAATGTATATGATGATCTCAAACTTTATGCTATTGAAAGATATAATAAAAGTCTATCAAGAAAAGATTTATGGGCCATCAAACATGTGCATCGCATTTGCAATTCCTCCACATTGATTATGATACATCCATAGGTCATGATTAATAATCATAGATACTTTCAAATATACTAGTCATGACTTTTTAACCTACATTGTGACATTATGTAGTAAAGAAGAGGTTTGACTACAAATAAGAAATTATTGTATACATTTGGTTTTTCAAAATGATGTAGTCCATATAGGGGTCATTATTTTAAGGATTATCCACAAAAAAACATGCTTTGGGACAAACATGGAAAAAGTCTTACCAAGTTTCATCGTTTGAAATCAAGTATATAAATGCCCACTTTTTCAATCCATTGAAAAATTTTAGTATTGGGATGGGGCATTCCAAATGGAGAAAATTTATCAAGTACATATTTGCAAGAGGTTTTAATAAAACGTTGTTTGTTAAAAAGAATCGGGCACAAAGCTATCTACATGCATGTGGTATTATTTTAAATGGAGCCTTCTTGATGTGTCTGGGGAATTAATCCATACCCATTTATGTACACAACAGTGAAAAGCGTGCTCATGACCTCTAAAAATAAAGTTCATGATGGTGACATAGATGTACTACAAAATGCTTTAAAAGGCTTATTGGCCCATAAAAAATGGCTTTTTCTTTCTTATATTTGGTGGAAAGTACATATGTACTTATTAGACATGCTGCTTTCTTGAGTAGACATGGGATAAACTTTAAAGATCATAATGTTAGGCATTGTACAAGAGGGTTGAGGGTATCAAAGACAATAATATGCTCTAGCATATACTATTGAATAGTTGTTGATACAAGTCTTACAACCATACAAACTCATATGAATGATGTTTGACTCTAAGATTTTCAAAATATATAAATTTTTAATGTAAGGTTTTTAAATCTCGATGATCTATTCTTCATACTATGGCTTTTCTTAGTGGACTTTAATTGAACCCAGTATGTTGGAATGTGTAGTGCCCTGCATCATTGATTATAGATCCATCTCAAATCTCAACAAGTGTGTGTGTGTGTGTGTGCGCATGCGCGTATGCTCTACGCATGAATGGGCACACATGTGCATGCATGCATGAACGCGTGAGTGCGTGCTTGTGTGTGTGTGTGTGTGTGTGTGAGAGAGAGAGAGAGAGAGAGAGAGAGAGAGAGAGAGAGAGACGTAAAATGCTATGGTGGAAGCACTATTACCCCACTAATTGATACATGTGGAGATGTAGCCCTTATGGCTTGCAAGTGCATCATTTAGTCTACATCATTTTACTATAGTCTTAGACATAGGAGCAAAACCCAAAGTAATTGTTTTTTTAGAGTTTAAATTCTAGGTGAGCTTACCATTGCTTTTGAAGAAGCCCCAAGTTTGCATAAAGTGGTTGTATGACACTGAAATTTGTGTAAGAGCACGTGCAATTAGGATCATCATATTAGGCGCATGGCCTAGATGCATTCATAAATTTGATAGTCACTTATGATAGGCTTGACTTACTATTTGTTGTGGTCCACTAATAAAACATTCAGGTGTTGTGATTAGCATTTCTCAATTAACTTTGAATGAGGAGGGTCAATGGATCAATGACCTAAGCTTCCATGACTTGAATGATTGGTAAGCAAGAGTGAGCCTTTAACCACCTTTAACATCTATTGAAAATTATGTATATGTTGATGTGATAAGGGTAACTAGCGACCCATTATGTGGCAATGGTAGAATAAGGGTAATTGGAGGCCCATGATTAAACATGCACTGCAAGTAGTGGCAAATAGTTGTGTGACCGTATAGTGGCTAAATGAGACCTCAATGAGATGGTAAAGACCCAAGGAGGTCATGATATCTAAGGAACGTGTAAGATAGCCTGTGTAAAAGGGTCTTTCCAAATTGATTCTTAGAATACCAATGATTTAAGGTTCTCGAATAGTGCATGCAGTAGCATGCACTTATTAAAACCTTCAAAATATGTGTGTCATTTTGCAATGTTAGGATTGGTGTTCCATCCTTCCAAATTGCCCAATTGACCTAAATTCTTGTTTGGAAACCAATCTAGGCAAAGATCCCGAGGCAAGATTTTCCTCAACAAATGTGCTTTAATTTAGAGTAGAGAACAATAATTTATTGCCCAAAGCTAATTGTCCACAATTTGTTTCCAAGAATTGATGGAAGAGGAAGCATGAAATCTCAAAATGGGTGAAGTTGTATTGGAGAGAAACCTTTAATGTTGTTGGGTTTTGTCACGTGGCCAGCATTTGGAGGAAAGTAATGTGATGGATCCGATTGCCACCATGTGATCTGCAATTGTCATAGCCTAACATGGATGATTCTTGGAAAATTTTCATCGATAGTATTCACATGAAAATATTCACTGGTAGTATTCAATGGAGAGGAAGTAGTGTGATAAATCCAAGTGCACCATGCAACCTGCAACGTTGACATCACCTAACATGGATGATTCTTGGAAAATAGTGACTAGTTGTAGTTAGAGCACTATTAGGAAAATATTTTTGGGTATTTTTAGATTGTTTAGCTCAGTGGAGCCGTAGCCCCCTTATGATGGTGGTCTCGGTGATGTATAAGGGGATTTCCTTGGAGAGGATACTCCCTGGAGAGAAATAGCAAGTAGCTGGGATTCAATTTTCTCAAAGGGAATATCCAACCCTAAGGCATTCTTTTGTGTCTTGGAGGCTGTGGAGGTGCAGTATCCCCCCCCCTAATTTTAGCCCCTAGTATGCACCTACAAAGTTTTTTGGCCCTACTAAGGGTCTATGAAAAGTACTAAGGGTAAGTTTTTCTTTTCTTTTTTTCAAGATCACCTTATTAAAAGTAGGTTAGTGTTTAATTTTCTGTTAGTTGTTAATGGTCATTAAAGGTTGCCTTTCTCCTTAGAATTCCTTTCATTAAAGGAGGTTTGTTGTATTGGAAAATGCTTTGATCTAGCATGTCTAGATCTTTTGTGGGAAAAGAGCGACAAGCTTTGATTTAGTGGGTCTAGATCTTATGGGTCTCAAGGTTCTTCCTCAAATTTCAATTTCAAGGAGAGCCAGCTGGTGAGCATAAAGTGGCTAGAATACCGCGTGAAAAAGAAAATAAGTGTAGGCTGGATTCCACCATCTTCAAGGTATGAATATTCCCACGCTCTATATATAAATCCCATATTCTATCAACCTTACGCTAAACATTGTCCGCCACCCACCTCCTCAGCTAGCTTCCTTTGCTTCCCTTCATGTCACTTGGTCTTGCGCCCCTCCTCTTCCCTTTCCTCGCTTTCCTTGCCGCCCTCCATGGCAATTCTGCCACTCTCTTCACTGACGATTTTTATATCACCCATGGCGCTCCAGACCACGCTAAGACCTTCAACAATGGCCAAGTTATGCAGCTCTCATTGGACCAATCGTCTGGTAATCTTCTAGCCTTCCCATGGTAACGTTTCCAGCCATTTAGAACAGCTTATCATGATAATGTTTCCAGCCTTTCTAAAGAGCTTATCAGGTCTAGTGATTCCTAAAGATAGTAGCGAATTTACCCTTTACCTCTTTGCATGTTTATTTTTTTATGAATGCAGCGTCCGGGTTTGCATCCAAAGTCAGATATCTATTTGGAAACTTTGATATGCAAATCAAACTCGTTGCTGGCAATTCAGCCGGCACCGT
This sequence comes from Dipteris shenzhenensis, assembly GCF_047967505.1. Lineage (NCBI taxonomy): Eukaryota > Viridiplantae > Streptophyta > Polypodiopsida > Gleicheniales > Dipteridaceae > Dipteris > Dipteris shenzhenensis. The sequence goes on from NC_141621.1 coordinate 30,309,383, forward strand.
CACGGCCTACTATGTAAGTTCTGTATCATTTTGTTCACCGCTTACACGCTTATAGACCTTTCTAAGTTTGTTTTCTTCTCGCATGCTTGCCTTCTGGATCTAAAGCGTTTGCTGACTGGCGCTTGCAGTTCGCTTCTCGGACTTCCAATCACGATGAACTGGATTTTGAATTTCTCGGTAACGTGTCCGGCGAACCTTACATCCTACAAACCAACGTCTTTTCCAATGGGGTGGGTGGTAGGGAGCAACGAACCTACTTGTGGTTCGATCCTACTGCCCACTTTCACATGTACTCTGTGCTTTGGAATCCAGAACAAATCGTGTACGCCTCCGTCCGCTGCACTGCATTTTCAATACAAGTTGCCGTATTCGCCAGCCATTAAGGAAACTCCCTTACACAATCTGACGCACTGAAGTGATGGAATGCAGCTTTTCAGTAGATGGAGTTCCTATCCGACAATTCGCCAATAACGAAGCCGCTGGCGTTCCCTATCTCAACAAGCAGCCCATGAGAATATATTCCAGCATTTGGAACGGAGATAACTGGGCAACTAGAGGTGGACTTGTCAAGATCAATTGGACACAAGCACCTTTCGCTGTATCCTACACCAATTACAAACTGGACGCCTGCACGGAATCTGCAACTCCGAGCTGCTCCTCTGGAAAATGGTGGAACAAAGCAACATACCAAACCTTGGATACAGAGCAGCAAAGCAAACTTAAATGGGTGAAGCAAAATTATATGATTTACAACTACTGCACTGATGTGAAGAGATATGCAGTTGCGCCTACAGAATGCACTCGACAACCTTAATATAAGGTTAGTTCAATTGCCAGCATCCGCAACGATTTTATGCAACACCCCGAAGAGTTCTCGACTAAACTAAAAGACGGCTCTGGAAGGCACATGAGCATAACAAAGGCTGGCTTTCCACTGAGCCACAGATGGCCGTAAAGTCTTAGGACTACTATATCTCAAGTTAGGACGTTTGAGTCATAATGGCCATAAATAACATTCCTAAGGGGCCATAAGTATGAAAATTCAATATAAAGACCATATGAAACTACGGATGGCTTAAATGTGAACGGAACTATTCATATATCAAATTGTCATATCTTAATACATGGTTAAATTATCATAAAATTTCACTTCGCCCTTGGTTGTAATTAGTCATTGTCTATGACGCTTAATGCCTCAATGAAAATAGTTAGGATTAAACACACTTGAGTAGGATCCCAGTGAATGGCCCTCTAATCCTCGGCCCTCGATTGGTTCCATAGCGGACAACTGGAAATGGGAGCGGACAAGTGGGAATGGGGGCTGGGAATACCCCTTCATAAGCTAACTGTGAAGATAATGGACAGACTCCTAACGCATAATGAGGATTGGTTCCAGAAGGCCAATGACAGATGGCTAAGAAGTGATTTGGAGCACACTTGGAGAGGAAGAGTAGAACGGGCCTGGAAAGCTACCCCCTTTAGCAAGGTCAACTTTTTTATGTAGAGAATAGTGGGTGGCCACTTCCCGGTTGGCAGCCATGTCCCTTGGCTATAGGTGGATGATAGATGTTAGATCTGTAGATCCTCCGCTGAAACCATTACGCACCTATTTTGGGGGTGCCTGTGGGTGAGGAATGTGTGGAGCACCGTTCGAACACTCTGTGCTAAGATGCTGGGTTTGGAGTTCATATCCAAGGGAGCTGCTATGTTTGGCGTGGATCTAGGAGCGGATAGAACTAAACTATGGAACATTATCAGATACACGATACTATGTACATAGGATTTGGGTAGCCACATATGAGGCTTCGGTTAGTAGGAATGCTATTTTTTCCCTGTCCAGTAAGCAGGCTATTATGGATGCTACTATCAACACTTATTTCATTAATTTTGGACTCATATGTCTACATTTGGACTATTCCTTAAAATCCTTCCCAAATGAAAAGTTTACTTTATGAAAATGTCATTCAAGAATCAAAAGTTTACTTTCTGGTACTGTCATTTCCACATAATACATTTCAAAATATCTCTCTACAATGTTGCACTAATATTGCAAAAACTACTATTAAATCCTAAATTTGTATTTCTTGTATAAGAATCATATTCTTAAATTAAAAAATCTGAGTTATTAGTTGAAATCCATGAAAAACCATGCTATTGAGGATTCACAAAATTTAAAAAATATCTACACAAGAGACTTGCACGACTCTTTTTACTTTTAATGCAGAAAACTATAACACTCTTGAATATTCAAGAAATTAAAAGGTTTATATAGACATGAGACATGATGGAAGCCTCTTTTGTACTCTAAAAAATACCAATAGCTATGCTTGCAAATTTACATTATCATAAGTTTTACAAGAAATATTGCTCTGGATGAGTCTTTGTACAAAGGATCTGTTGTGGCTTTTTCAATAATTTATTTTTTCCTTTACAGTGAGTTTAGTACAAATGGGCGATCCAAACATTTGCTTGTTTAAATGTCCTTTTCTATCATCACAGAAATGAGCGATCCAAACATTTGATTGTTCAAAATGTCCTTTCTGTCGTCACTTGTCGCTTGGGTGCCATCTTCATTCACTCTCATTTGACCACCACCACCACCTTCACTCTTTCTCAATATTTGAATGGTGTTATCATGGGCATTCTTCATTTGCACTATCTCCTTCGAGGTTTGAGGGTTTGGGTTTCAGAATTGGGGGTTAGGGGTTAGGGTTTAGGGTTTGGAGTCAATTAAAATTTTTAGTTTTTATTATTTTTTATAAAGTCAAATTTAAATTTATTAAGATTTCAACTTCTTATTAATATGAATGTTAAATTCTTATGAGTTGTAAGTAAATTAGTTTTTGTAAATAAAAATTTTATCTTTTTTAAACTCGCAACCAAAAAGAATAATGGAAAATAGATTATTTCTTGCTTTTAACTCGCAACCTAAGCATATTAAAAAGAACAATGGAAAAGAAATTATTTCTTAATTTTCTTCACTTCGATAGTTGGTGTAGTCTAGATTAGAATAGATTAGTTGTCCTTAGAGGAGAGAACTCTAAAAAAACCAATCAAAGCCATGCTCAAAATTTCCCGACTAGTTCCTAATCAGAGTCATAATCAGAGTCAGTCCATTCGTTCACATTCAGTCTCACACTCACAACAACCCTACCATTTAAGCAAGGATCAAGGTTTTAAAACTTTCAAGATGATTGGAAGTTGTATCAGTGGACAGGACAGATTACAGTTGAATCAGTTATGGGATTGGTCAGAGCAGATTATATTTTTACCAGTTGTGGGAGTTGACAGAGCATATTGCACTTATATCAGATAGACTTCAGATTTGTATTCGATTGTACTTTATTTCATTTTACACTATCCACAAGTTCATTGTAAATCCTCATTTTTTTCCACATTTATGCATGTATCTAAGCCTTGTAAAGCCTTTTAGGCTATTTCCAAAGCATGAAATTGACACTTATATGATTGGGAAGAATGAAAACCTGAGGTGTATCAATGGAACTCATTGTACTTTTGATTTATCAAAGTAATTATAGTTTTCATGCAAAAGTATTATATTTTTTGTACCTAAAATTTTTGTATCTTGAGGCTACAGCATTTGTCAATGGTATGACATTGAAATACGAAAGAATTTATGCCCCAAAGAACTTCACAAACTGGACTGTTGTTGACACAACAAAGAAAGCATGGTTCTTGGTACTGAGCAAAGGAAATCTCATTCTAGTGATGACAAAGAGAGAGTTGGAGAAAGATGAGCGGGCATCAGATGTATCTTTCTCAAAGAGCAATTTGATTCAACGGGGCACCTTACTAGGAATAAAAATTGCAAAAGATGCCAATACAATGATGATTTACACAAAGTCAAGAATGAGAAACAGATTGTTTCTTCTTTGAAAGAAAGATGCAATGCACTTTGTGATGCCACCGCCAGAAGCACCTAGATTTCCTGAATTGGTTCCTGCATGGGAGATCCTCCAACATGTGTGAGAGGAATTTCCCATTGAGGAAGTAGAAAAAATGCAATCAAAGATAATCCTTGAATACTTTCAGGGTGTCATTGAACAAGGCTCAACTTCATTGGAGGGACCTAAGGTGCAAGAATCCACACATGAGAAAGGAAGTGATGAGACATGCCATGTAGACCTGGTTCATGGTAATACAAATGAGAGAGGAACTGGACAAAACACATTGTAGCGTTGGATGAGGGTCTTGTACACATGGATGCTTACAAGGGATCTACATATGAGATAGGAATTGAATTGGCTAAGACACGACATGCATCAGATGATACGGAACATGCACATGCATCTCAGATAGGAATTCAACTGGCTGAGACACGACATGCATCAGATGAGACAGAGGACATGCACATGCATCTCTCATTCATGGTATTACTCACTTAGATGGTGTAACTCATGAAGTTGATGGAATAACAAAACAAGTGCATCCCTTGAGTATACTTGAAGTTGAGGCAATAGAAGAAGAAGTAGGGCGATCTAAAGCGGTTCACATAGAGCCCCTAAAAAATAAACCTCGACGTCAAATGCAAAAGGCGAGTACTTCACGAGCTACAGTTCCAAGTCCTATAACTCAAAAAAGAGGTCATTCATTTACAAAGAAAGGGCAAAGAAGAGAAGAGGAAGAACACGAAGACAATGCGAAGCATCTTGAAATGGAGCTAGATTTAGAAGCAGAAATGTTATCAATGAAGAATCTAAATCTTCGCTTGAATGAGGCTGCAGATGAGGATCCAGGATATATATGGGGCCAGAAGACTCAAGTTATACATGCTTCAATGATGGTCAAAGCAAGCGTCTTCACCAACAGCAGGACCTTAGATATTGTCTATGCTGAAAAGATTTTTCAGGCTTTGATTGATGGAAAAAAACCAGTTGTTTCTAATTTGGTACTCCGTCCAAGGGCATTTTGGCCAGTCAAAGGAGATTCTAGTCAATCCATCAATTTCTTTCAGCCTATAGATTTTAAGATGCAATTCACTAAGTTCCTTGGAAAACAAGTTTCCTCACTTCAAGAAGGGCGTAGTTTAGTGAATGATCCAGAATGACATATAAAGGATGCCAAGAGAAATTTCTTAGCTCATTGCACATTTGAGGCAATAGATGGTCAACACTATGCCTATGCTTGTAATGAGCATTCTAGAGAGGCATACAACAAAGGAGAAATTAGTTATCAAACCTTCACGAGTGTGCCTCAATGCCACTGCTATTCTGCATGCATTTGTATCTTCAAGAACGAGAAAAAATATTTGATTGAGTCAGAAAGACTTAATCATGACATTCATGCACTACAAAAGATCACTTCCACTTCAGAAATGTTGCTCAAAGCTAGGACAATATGGAGAGCTTTTCATTCTCCTGTGACCACTCTCAAAAGAACTGCAACTAAAGTGGAAGTGGAAGTGGATAATCTTGTTGACTTCTACACAGGCTTGTGTGCCATTGTACCAAGGGGAAAGCAGGAAAGAACAGAGGTGATTACAAGCTTTAAGACAGTAAGGGACAGGTATCAAGACTACACAAGCATACTTTTTCGTAGTGATGAAGTTTTTAATCAGATAAAAGACGTGTGTCTTGCATGTGAGAAGGGAGATGTCACATATGAGACTCCATCATCATTGATTAAAGACAAGGCAAAGAAGATTGAGAAAAAAGAGATGACGGCTCGGATGTGGAGGCCTCTAAGAAACTTGCCAGACAAATACACAAGTCTTGCTGCAAAGAAATTAATGTCCAAAGAATGGTTTTTTGGCAAAAAGGATAAAGATCATTGCATGGAAGATTGCATCATCCAACAGGTCAAGCATGATGCAGTAAAGAGTGCAATTGAATATTTGCTGGTAGAAAAAAATATTCCAATTAGCCAATGTAAAATTGATCATAGCATTGTGAGGCAGATGGCATCAGCTTTACTGTCGGCTAAACAGAAGGCTTGGGTGCATAAATGGGTGAAGGTAGAAGATGATGGATCTGAAATTACTCCTTCTATGGCAAGTGAAATTCCGGAAAATGTGTATGCATATGCACAAAAATTCATCAATAAGCACACTCTCAGAAAAGCAAAAACTTTGAACAAGGGCTTTTTTTTCATACATGAGATCATTTCAGAGTCTGGAAAGAGTATTGAGTACTTGAATGATTTCTTGTCCGACGACACTGCTTGGGGGAGGCCTCAGCTTTTCTTTGTCTATGAAATATCACCGGATGACATTCGTCAACTCCTTGATAGAATATTACATACCACCATTGGTAGAGTGGGACTATGTAACATAGTCATATTTGCTGATAAAGATGACAAGGAAAAAATGTCTGCTACCCTAGAAAAATAATATGGCAATGAGCTTAAGATTTACAATGGTATATACTCAAGAAAGAGGGACAAGAGAGAATGTGGTCCAAACTTTTTCTTGACTTTATGCTTTTGTATTTCCATTGGATCAAATGAACTGATATTCTTTTCTTTTTATTGCAGTATGGTTTTAGAATAACTTCCCCTATATATACAGAGATGGGTATTTATGGTCGATCCTCTTGTTTCTATCTTTACTACATATCATGAGGAGTGAGTATCAATCCCTACTTAGGTTATCTCTTACATTCTGGAGGATTATGTCAAATAATAATTATTCTTAATTGGATAATGCAGCTCACATTGGAGCTTGGTGACTGTGGACATCTTAGCCAAGCAATGTTTCTTTGTCAATTCAATAGCATCTATCCATGGCAATGTGTCAGAGTAAGTATAACCTACCTGTGTCACAATTACGTCAATGAGATGCATCCTATGCAATGCGCACATTCATTTATGTTATCTATTTTGATGTGTAGATCAGCTCGGAAGTTGGTAGGTGCTATAGATGCACTTAAGGAAATGGAAGGTGACTTAGAAGATCAAATAGAGTATGTAACATGCCCTGCAGTGAAGCAGAATGATGGCCACAGTTGTGGGTGGAGAGTCGGATATAACTGCTTTTTGCTCCTTGCTAAAATATTTAATTTGAGCGGCAGTGAAACCTCATTGTCGACATATACAGACTTGCATCTACATGCATTTATGTCATCTATCATTAAGGCATTTATTGATAACATGGTGGAGCATCCAGAGAAAACATTGGTTGCTACGCCCATAAGTTGTCCTAATGTAACCACTGTATTGGACGAAATGGGGAGCTCTTCTGAGGTCAGGGTTATCATTAGCAAGCCACCTCATGTCTTGACATTTGGTAGCGAGAAAGTTACAATCCTCTCTGAACCTTTGAAAGAGGCTAATGACAAAGTCATGATGGCCATCCTCATGTTTGATATGAACATCTATTTCTTGGCTTGATATTTCAATCATTTGATTCAATCTGCTTCTAACATTTGTTTATTTATTATTGTAGCACGGTTATATCTCACTTTCCTAGATCAGTACTAAATCACGTGTGTATGCTCGATTCTCTCCTTTCAGCTGTACTTAGTGATACCAAGAAGAAGGTAGATGATGTTTGTTCAATGCTACAACCTTTAGACTTGAATGGCATGCTAGTCATCTTTATGCCATATTATGAGAAGTAAGTATCATCTCAATCTTTCTTTTACTCTTTTATTTGTAATATTGTGTCAATTAATACTTAATATTGTGATAAATCTCATCGCTCTTTATTGGTGATGTAGCTCACATTGGAGCCTGATAGTATGGGATCTTGATGACAACCATTGTTGGTTTGTCAATTCATTTATAGGCTTTCACAGGGTGCTCAAGTAAGTGTTCTTTTATCATATCATTATGAACATGCATCTTACTACTTACTACACAAATTCACTTTGTCATATGTGATGATGGACAGGTCTGCAAACAAGTTAGTATCTACGATTATGAAAATCAGGGAGCATCAAGACCAATCAAATTTCCAGACACACCTCACAGTGGAGCAAAAAGACAAGTTTAGTAGTGGGTGGAGAGTTGCCTACAGCTTCATGTTGTTCCTCAATGAAAATTTTGAACATGTCTCAATAGAAGCATTTACAAAGATCGAGCTACAAGATCTTATGGCTAAGACTGTTCACTACATAGCTGCTACCATTGGGAAACAACATGATGGACTCAATGAAGAACCTGAGGGAGCCAAAGAAAAACAAGAGACAATTTACTCTCCTTTTGCATCACAGCCTCAAGCAGAAGCATTACAGTTTCCACTTGAATTAGAGACCCAAGGCATTCTTCCTACACAAGAAGTAGAGACTCAATGTGCATCTACAACATCACATCTTGCAAAGGAGGAAGAGATTGAGTCTATCCCGATTGCACCAGAAGTAGAAACTCAATGTACACCATCCACACAAGAAGTAGAGACTCAATGTACTCTTAGAGCATCATAGCCTCAAGAGGACTCATCAGACTCTATTCAGTTGGAAAGCATGTAGAAAGAAACATGAGTCCTTGAATATTTTTATCTTGTTTGTGTTGACTAATGATAGTGTTTTTTAAACTTATGTTCAATGTTACAATACATTAGGATATTTATTCAATTTGTATTATTATTGTATTAGCAATTCTAAAAAAATAAATTGTATTAGCAATTCTAATATGATCTGCTCATCCCTACCAAGCTTATTAAAGCTCTTCCCTCTTTTAGAATGAGATTAATAAGTCTTCCTTAATCTGGCTAGGGAGTTGCTATTGTTGTAAGCTTTCTTTTCTGCTATACTAATAGAAAATAAGGACGAACTAGAATTTATAAAAATCACTAAGCATTTAAAATGTCCTCCCTAGGGGTTTTGCCATTTTCCATGACTGTTATATCCTGACAGTCATCACTCCATATTAGAATGGGGGATTCCTCATTGATTCTCTTTCTTCTTATAGGTTTGAAGGTTTCCTTGGTGGGCATGCCTTTTTTCCTTGTGCCCTAGATGCTTAAAAGTTTGAAACCATTTATCTTGATATGATCTTGCCTTTTGAACTTTATTTTTGCCAAGTTAAGTTCCTCATGTGCCCGAGTGTCACCTTGTTTTGCTGAATTTTCCAAGCTTTCAATAGTGGCTACAATATGCTCCATCCTTTTTGCTCTGATTTTAGCCCTATCTCTTTTGTAATTTTTGGTAGAATGTGAGTGCTTTCTACTATTAACTACTAGCCATTAGAGGCAATTTTAGGAGTGCAAAGGTTTCTATCCAAATTTTAGTATTTTTCTCTTGAACACTTAGCCAAAATACGCTAGGGTCTACTTTAACCAAGAGGGCACTCTCTTTTCTTAACCAAAGTCATGGACCACATAGAGGGGATTATGGTATAACAATGTGAGGGAAGAAGAAATTTGAGAGGTCATCCTACTAGATCTACTTAGAATGACTTCATAGAGGTAAGCCTATCTAATCTTGCCTTACTTTTGTGATCTTTTACCTATCCAAGTGAGTCTTCTTAACTCAACCAATTGAAGTGTGTCCTTCAGCTTTCTCATGCATGTGATTTAGTCTCGTTCATCATTGTTCCCTTACCTAGCCATCTATGTTTTTTATCTCAACCAGAGTAGAATCTCATAGTACAAAGGTACTTCCATTTATCATTGTCAAAGGATCCAAGTATTTGTCATGCATTGCATACTAGTAGGGGCATACACTAGAATAATTGTGCATTGTAGACCTTTCATGACACACAATAAAGAAATCCACCTTTTATTTCTATCTCTCATCTCTTTAATTACACCCTCTGTAAATTGTGAAAGCACTCTTATGGAATGACCACCCCTGACTTGTTCATGCTTAGTATAGAATCATAGTCTCCCTTTGTCTATGGACTTTAATCTAGCTTTTAAAGTATGGTTTGTGACCTTGGACTTTTGGATTGCTAGAAAGGTTGGATAGACTAATTTAGTGCGCTTAACTCTTTGGGAAGAAACTTCCCACTGGAGGGTCTTATAAGCCCACACACATTGTGTGATAAAAGAGATCGATTTATTTACCATTCCTTATTTTCTCCTTCTTTTGCCCTAGGGTTTGGGCTCTTGTGAGATGCCTATTTTACCTGGGAAATCCTACTCTTGCTTTGCATAATAGCTAAACGCCTTACCTTGAACAACATAATATTTCTCTCTTGCCAAAGGATTTGGGAGCTCTTCCTTATATTCATTGTCCTCATTTCTAAGAGTGACCATTGCATCCACATTATTTATTTCAAAATACTTTGGGAAAACATAATATCCCTTACCTAGGAATGTAGCATTTGTCATAGGGAGACCCTTTTGAACCTAGTTATTCCTCACCCAAGCTTCAAGGACAACAGCTAAAGGATGAGAAAAAATAACTGATGCATGGGAATGCAACCATTCAATAGAATCACTCTGATGTTCTTCGTCTTATATCTATAGTGGCTGATATGTACCTAAACCAATAGTCATTGTCTTTCCTAGAGGTTGGCTACTCTTATTAACCTCATGTTAGCAAGGGACTTAGTGAACTATGTCAACTATGTGTGTAGAGTGGTGGAGAACCTCCACTTGTACTTACATGTGCCTAAGAATATTCTGTCAAGAATCTATCTTACTAATCCTATATGCAAGTCTTACATATGCACATGCTAGATGCAATTCCGATATGCACATCCTACATGCGATTCTTATCAATGTTGAGTGTCGCATTCGACCCAATGAAGATCCATACACATGGCTTGGCATACATAGCTCTCACTCAAATTGCTTTGTCTTCCTTTGTGCTCCATTGGAGAAGATTGACATCAAGGTTAACAAAAGCGTTGTTACAGAGATGTGGCGACAATAAACATCAGCAAACTAGGGGTGTCTCCAAAAGAATGTCCTATGACACAATAACTCCCACATCATTATCGAATCCATAAACATTGTCTCCTTCAACACACATCATGAAGACATAGAAGCAGACAACAACCTCAGGGCCATCAACATTCTCTATCTACAAGAAACCAAGAAGAAAATGACAACTCCAATTGCATTGCATGGCTTACATGTGCTATCATGATGTGACCATTGTTGACTCTCTCTCTCTTGTACAAGGGAACGTAGCATCTTTTGTTGAGCACATGTGTAGCAAAAAATGAAGGGAGCTAATTAGTGCAACTTCAAAGAATGAAACACATGACAAAATGCAAATTCTGGCCACATATAAAATCACCCAAGGCAAGCACCACAAGCTTTATAATAGCCTTGCATGAACTCGTCCTAAGCTTCGCCATCACCAAACCAATTTTCAATAGACTAATTATCATCACTTTAATGCCGACTGGCCATGACCAGCACAAGCTGCTACTCTTGTCATTGCCGCTCTCCAACAAATCTCTTGCATGCAATTGATCAACGAGCTGACTACAATTTATCGATCCACATCTAGACCAACATGGATGGACATGCAATCATCTGAGGCATGCTAGTGCGATCATTCGAGCACCTACATTTTAGTTCACTAATTGTTGCTCGTGCGACCATTCAAGCACCTACATTTCACTTCCAAATTAGTGAAGTAATTCTCTACATTTTAAAATGCCTCGGAGGCCTAGTGAAGTATTTCACCTTGTTTATTAGCACTGCCCCTATAAGGGGTAGGCTATAGCAATGGCTTAGTTGCCCTTTTGAATTCGGGATGCTGGCCATGTGGTAACCATGGCCAGCCATGCACTGTGCTTCCTTCGTCTTGAGCCTTTTTCACTATGGCAATCGCATCCTCATCCCATAATCTCCTCCCCCATACATCGCCCCCCTCGCCCTCCCCTTCCTCGGCCTCCTCTCCACCCTTCTGCCTTCCTCTTTTGGCTCTACCTGCTCCCATCCAAACCCTTCTCATGCTTACGATAGTTGGTCTCAGGCATGAGGACCACCGTACAATGCATGTTCTCTCAAAATTTAGAAAAAGGTAATCTCCCTACATCATGAAAGGACTTTAGTGGATCAACTTGGAAAAGTCACATACAAAAAAGCATTACTATCACAATTGCAAACATAGCATAAATGGATTTGTACCTCATCATTCAACTCAACCTTAGGTTAATGGTGGAAGCAACCATAATTTTGATTCTATGTCATTGATACCATTTTGTAGCCTCCTTGTAACACCTACACTATGCACAATCATAAACACCCATTCATAAAGCTACCCTTTATTGACTTCTTGAGATGGGCTGCTGCTTAGCATGCATGGATTGATGGATTGTGATTGCACTCCAGCATAGAGAGATGATTGCGCTCCAGTTGCATAGAGATGATGACTATGATCATTCAAAGATGGCAAAACAGTGCATGAATTTGTGGCTTGGATTGTCGATTTTCATCTCGATCGTTGCTTGCACGGTCAAGCACACTCTCAAATTATGGAAAAATACGGCAACATTTGTTTGAATGCTCTTGGGAGCTTATCTTTTCCCCATGATTCAATAAATCATTGAGCTTATCTTGGAAGTGATAAGATTTTGTAGTTTTGAGCTCATCTTTAGCACATGATATATTGATAATCGAGCTTGTGGGTGGATGAAGACCTAACCCGGAATCTCTTTCTTTTTTTGTTTCTTTTCTAGGCTGACTCAAATTTTTGTCACAATTTCAGAAGACATGGTCATTGATCCATTGATTATTGCATACCCTTCCAAGAGATTTAATCGTAAAATATCTTCCCTAGACAGATGCTCTCATCACATTAATCGATCCTCAAGGAAAGAAATGGAATTGCAAGTGGATATTTATAGTAGCAGTGGCGACCGTTTTATACCTTTTGTTAGTTGGGGCTGGGGAATCTTTGCTCAAGAGTAGTAGTTGCACGTGCACTATGTGTGCATCTTTGAGTTGACAGATTCACAAGAATTATACCTCAATGTTCAGATCTTCAGGGAAAGAGAAGTGTGAATTCCTACAAAGTTTGTAGATGCACATTCTGATCTTCTCAATAAAGCATTTTCTCAAGAGTCATGATGCTAGCAATTCAAAGAAATCTTCTCAGAAGATGCAAGAAGGGCCAAGGTACAACGTTTATTACTCCTCCAAAAATTCATATTCTTCCTTACGCTTCTTCATGTGGCCTTATGTCTTCTTAATGTTGTGCCTTTGACTTAGATAGACACATGATATTTGAGAGGGAAATAAATCGAGAATTCTCACATCGAAATAGTTTCCAATTGGGGCTGAGTGCTGTGATGATGATATCATTGAGAAGCCCTTATGCAATATATATGACGGTCGTATGCATAAAATTGGTAATTTAATAGATTACTTGTAGGTCAATTTAGCTTTTATAAAAGGAGCTTTAATAAAAGAGTTTCCTCGTGGTCATGAATATCTTTATAGAAAAATACATATGTATGAGAGAGAGAGGTTGGGAAGACTCGGGGTAGTAAAGGAGCGATCAAATTTGCCCGGCAAACAAATCGTGCCCTCTTGTTTATTTTTCCTTATTAGCATTGTCGTGTTAGGGGCAAAGCTCTAGCTACTAGAAAGTTTCTTTTTTAAGACCCTTTGAAAGTGGATCAGTGCTGCACGCGTGTGCCCCTCGTCTAATTATGAATTCAAATTGACCTAGTATGGAAGCCAAAAAGCAATTGTGAGCACGTGGAGGGACAAACGTGAAGTCCCGTCAATGAAATGGCTGAATCTGCAACGAGAAGGAATTATATAACTCATCTTTGCACTGGGGGTGATGATGCAGTTTGTTAGAATTTACCAAGACGTGTCAATTGCTGGTTGAAAACTATTTCCAACCCCCCTCTTCGCGTCCTTCATGGGGACGTAGAGGACTTTTGGAAGGTCCACCCTAGGCTCGGACCTTAGAATTCAAAAGGTCAAAGAGGATTGCGCGTGAATGTGTTAAGTCGTTTGGCATATCTCAAGGTGGCCGAACAAAGGGGGAAGAACTGTCCCTCTAGTCAGAGGAGGTCGAGAAGGGAAGAAAAGGGCGGGCTACAGGGGATAAGGTAATTGACTTTCTTGTGGCTTGCTGGTGCTGTGAGGAAGCCTGGGGATCGAAGTCTCATCCTTGAACATTATCTTCAGGTAATCGGTTCTTAATGTTACTCTGTGGGTTCTATTTGGCATATAATGTTGTTGGCATTTTTTTCTGTTTTATCTTATGTGGAAGCTCTTTTATTGATTAAATACTAGCACGTTCTCTTCTGCAAGTCAGAGTCCTGAAATCTCCCTCTTCCACCTCCCGACTGGCCCAAGGCACCTTGCCAACCTGAGTCTCACTGTTTTTGCCACTGGAAATTTAAGGCCAAGGAGGGCAAAGATAACTGTTATCTGGCTTGAGGATCGAGTTCAACTTAAGTGATGCCCTGAGTCTATTTCACATTGAGCCCAATTACGATAATTTACACTATTTCAGGCCATATATTGCCAGCCACAATTCGTTGCTCTATCATGGGTATTGGGACGTTATCAAGGTTAGACAGCAGAATGGACCTTCTCATGCTCCATTCCCCCTTACATGGTCCAATCTACCCTTAATACGACATCCTTAATGTATATTGTAAAAGCCATTTAGAGGCCATAGAATTACCATTTAACTAGAGATCCAAAATTTCATATGTTTCTTTCTCATAGAGCTGCACGACATGTAGCCTCTAGAATCCATTTCACGCCTCATTCAACCATCTAGAGGCCATAAACTTACCCTAAATCAGAGATCCAAAACCCATTATGTTTGTTTCTCTTAGAGTTGCACATGTAGCCGCTAGAATGCATTCCACACCTCATTCAGCCCAAAATGCAATCCATGGTAACTAAAATATGAGGGATTATGCATGCACATGCTAAGATTAGCTTGAAAGCATTTGCTTGAACTTTGAGGTTGAGTGCCACAGATTGACTCAAGGCATGCACCAGTCAATGTAACACTGAAGCATCAACATAGCATCATAAAGACCAAAACCAATTGTCACTTTGAGATTGCTTCTTTCTCTTAGAGCTACACATGTAGCCTCTAGAATCAATTCCAGGCCTCATTCAGGCCAGAATGCTCCAACTGCAATGTGTGGGGACATAAATATGAGGGATTTTGCATGTACTTCTAAGATTGAGCTTGAAAGCATTTGTTTGAACATAGAGGTTAGAGTGACAAATGGACTCAAGGCATGCGTAGGTTGATGTAACATTGTCTAGAAGGGGGAAAAAGAGGATATGATACTGAAAGGTTAAGTGGGGAGAGAGAGCGAGAGAGAGAGGGATGTTGAGGCTTAAAGGGGAGCAGTAGTGAGCTGGAGTAAATTAGGGAATTGAGGTGTCACATCAACTCTGAGTATAATGGAGTGGCATTGAGTCTTTTATGGACCTCCTCTTTAGTATTCTATTTAGCCCTCTCCTATTGCTAATTTTACTAAGTTAGCATAGATGTCCCCTTCCTCAAATAATTTATGCAGGCTTTCCATAAAGGAATGTCCAATCGTACCGCAAATGCCAATTTTTTCATGCTTGATTCTAGACCCTGAGGCTAGATAGAAAACATTGAGGCATTCCAAAGTGTTTCTAACAGAGTGCTCATCATTACTAGGTGTTAGATTGGTGTCGTCTGTAAATTTTTGACAAATGATTTGTCTACCCTCTTCTACTTGGATCCCTTTGATGTTACTCGTGACCAGCCCATCATTTACCAACCATGCCAAAGCATCTTTCGCTATAGCAAAGAGGAGCGGAGCTAGAGGGCAACCTTGTCTGATAGATCTCTTTAGAGAGAAGGAAGGAGAGACTTTACCATTGATCTCTATTTTCCCTCTATCGTGACACAGTAGGAGATCTACAAACGAGGTAAAGACATGACTCCCAAGTCCTTTAGTGACGACAGAATAAATTCCCATTCCATCCTATCGTAGGCTTTGTCAAAGTCCACTTTTAGGAAACAGATGTCCTGCTGAGTTTCTTTTGCAAGTTCGAGTCCTTCCCAAAGAGTCAGGATGGCTTCCAGAATATGTTTGCCCTATATGAATCCCTTTCAAAGTTCCTCTCTGATCCACGCTTGCATCTTTGACCGAAGTCTAATGGCTTGTGCTTTAAATAATTTGTAACTACAATAAAGCATTGCCATTGGTCTCTAGTTCTTGAGTTCATCCTTTGGACCCCATTTAGGTATTAACTTTATCATTCCTATGTTGATCCTTGGGTCCAAGAAACCATTTTCTTTAGATTCTTTCCTGAGCATTACTAGAAAGGGCCCCACAGTATCCCAAAAAGTTTGATAAAACTCTACTGGTAATCCATCCTCACTTGGCATCTTACCTTTTCCCATTTGGTCAACTGCCCCTTTTAACTCTTCTAGGGAGAGGTCCCTATCCAAAAAATTACTATCAAATTTGGAGACTTTTTTTTCCTTGACCCGTCTGCATAGCTCTTGAGCTCTAACCTTCTCTATTGTGAGGATCTATGTCTCTCCTAGTAAATTTTGGAAATGGGCATAAACTACTTCTATGTTTTCTTCATGATCTTGAACCAATCTGCCTTCTACCTGTAATGCAGCTAAGGACTCTTTGGCATGTTTCTTTGTGAGGCTTTTGAACGTATCCTCATTAGCCTGCTTGGCTGAGATCTCCGCTTCTACTTTTAAATTATCCCTAGCTTTTCGAAACAATGTTTGACCCTGCTCAGAGAAGTCTCCCTCCAAAGAGTTGATCTGGTCTTTCAATTTTTGTCGTCTTGCCGCTTGCTTTTTATGCCCTGTGCTTTATTGCCTTCAAAAAGATCTTTGTTCTATTTGTAGCCCTAATCCAGTTTTCTGTTATTTCTGTTGTGTCCCCAAAAGCATTGTTCCAAATTTTTTTACTACCTTCTCCTTAACGTAAGGAAGCTGAAAAAAGAAGGGGTTGGCCTTGAACTAAGACCTAGTTATCTTCCATTCACCTTTATCCAGCTCAACCCATATGGGTTTATGGTATGAGAGCAGAAGCATGGCTAAAGCACTGCTTTTGAAGTAGAGTGTCTCATGCACAACCTTTCTAGAGTAGAAAGCTCTATCGAGGCGAGCTTTCCTGTGTAACACTCCTATTTAGTTATTTGTCCATGTGAAGGAAGTGTGTTCTGTGATATCAATAAGAGCTACTCAATCTTTAAGTCGGTTCCAAGCTACAAGTTCACACTCTCTGACAACATTGCCTAAACCACTCTATCTGTCTCTCCTACTTTCTACCATGTTAAAATCACCTAGTAGAATGGCATTATCCGGTAGAAGAGCTCTATCCCACAGTAAAGTTTTGTCTCTCAAGGAGTTAGGAGCGTAGATGGAAAATAGTTGACAGGAGAGATTTGGATGCATGAAGTCAACACCTACTCCGTAGCCCCTGGAAGTTGCGTTAATGTTACTAACAGCTTGGGCTAAATGATTTACAATACCCAAAGCTGCGCCCCCTCTTCCTTCCTCGTGGTTTGTTATGATCCACATTCTCTTGTCGTCTATCTGATTTAGCTGCCACCTTAACTTTGCACTCCTATTTTTGACTTCTTGAAGGGTTGAGAAGTCGGGCGTAAGACTATTAGTTCTCAGCCATCTTTTTACTACCAGAGGCCTAAGATCGTTGGAGAGCCCCTGAACATTTATGCTAAGAAAAAAAATTTTTCTTATGTTTTGTTCATCATCATTGGGTGGAGTTTTTATTTCTCGATTTCTTGATATTCATTGGGCTGGCTTGAGGTGATAAGACAAATCCCTTGGACATCCTCCTTTTTTCTCTCTCAGCCAAGATCTTCTTTGAGTAGCTTTCTGAGTCTGGAGTAGGTGTCATTTTTCTTGTTGTATTGTTCGTCTCCCTTTAACCACTGTGAATTCTTGCTCATCCTGTGCGTGCTCCGGCTGCTCTAGTTGAGTTTCAAAGTTCTGTGTGTTGGCCACAAACTAATCTCCTAAGCTTTTATCCATGTTTTCCTCACTAGCCAAAGCTTCTTCTTCCACTATCTGTTTTCTTGAATCTCTCTGTCCTTCTGCTGTCTTTTCTTCTTTCTCTTTTTGTTGACGGGTTTCTGCTAGGACCTCCGTTTCTACCTTATTTGATTATTGAGATACCTGATATGACTCTATTGGTGTCTCCTTTCTGCGATTAGCTCTAGAAGGGCAGTCCTTAATGAAGTGTCCACCTAATCTACACAGAAAACAGGAATTGGGAATATTCTTGTAGAAAACTTTTTGGATTATCCCCATCTAAAACGCGAATAGTGTTTGGAGGCTCTACAATCAAATCCATAAGTACACAACCCTGAGGGTTACCCCTGGGACTAATAAACCTCTCAGTTCCTAGTCCTAGAAACTATCCTAGAGGGAGACAGAGGGATTCAAGCTGAGGGAAAAGTGATAAAGGGAAATCAAGGAATTCCATCACTTTTGAGGGCGGCGGTGAGTCTAGACTAAAGTAAGGCTCCCACCGTTGGACTCAGAGCGATTGACTTCGTATTGTCCAAGTGCCTTTCTGTACTACCTCAGTCGCCATTTGTGGCTTTTCGAATAAAAGAACAATGTACCCATTCCTCAAGAATCAGATACTTGTCACGTTTAGACCTTCACGTGTCCAAAAGTTTCTTACTCATCCTTCTAGGAATATAGCGGGGGGGTGGGGGCCATGAATATATCCCACTAATGTGCATGAACATAGCCACTTGGTCCCATTGTTGAGGATACCATTGTGCACTTTTAGAATCGGGAGCTTACCTTTGAGAACGCTTCCATCTACTCTAGAGTCTTTCCCAACTGGTCGCATGCCTGAGCTGCGGTGTTGCTGGGTTCGCTGAAGATATGTCTCGCTTTCGTGTGAGCTGCTCTTAATCTGATTGTTTAGAGGCTTGGGAAGCTTTGAACATGCTTCTTCCACCTCCTTGAAGTGCGCCAACATAGGTGCCTCGTGGCATGTCCTGCATTGGTCTCCCTGTCGGCGTCCTGCTGCATTGTGTTTTGTTGAGCTAGTGCATTGGGATGACGAGTTTGCTTGGGCACTGTGAAAGAGACGGCCTTGGTGTTTTCTATTCTGCTTGAATCTTGGCGGAATGAGAGGGGAAGCTATCAGGTGAGATCCTGAACTCTTTTAGTAATCTTCTCAGTGCCTCAGAGCCTTCAACTCTTTGCATGTCCCGTTCCTCCAAGTGGGGGGTGAAGCCAGGTACGGGGAGTTCGACGTCCAGCGCATCATTCTTGCTTCGTACTATATCCATCATTACAAAATCTAACTTGCCGTTATCTTCATGATAGTGACTCAGAGCCTATAGGTCTCGAGGGCTATTGTGGGTGTCCTTAGCTGAAGGTGATAAAACCCTATCTCTAATGCCACCGCCACCAACACCGCCATCGCTAGAGGAGGCCATCTTTCTCCCAACCTAAAATGCTACTACTTTGTTTCTATTTTGAAGTTTCTTAATTTGTTTTTGAATTAATTCACTAGTTTATTTTTATTTTATTTTATTTACTTATTTAAATTTAATTGCTTGAATTTAAGTAGGTACAAATTTTTATTCATTTTTATGATTTACATTTATTTGCAACTAGTTTCTTATAGATATATGTTGTCTCCATAAAGAGATTTGTTCTGATGTACATATGAGTTTTCATATAGATATATGTTTTTATATAGATGTATGTTGTCTCTACAGACTATTAAATATGTAATCATGAATATACTCTTTTGTACATGACTACATAATAGTATCTTCATACATAAAGATAATCTTCTACGTAAAGAGTATATGAATCTTTAGAGCATACATAAGTGTTAAAGAAGCTCTTATACATAAAGACTATACATAATAGTATACTCTTATGTATGCTTTTGAGAGTACATCTATGAGTGTGTGCATGTTAGGGGATAACCCAGCACCAAGTGGAACACACTTTTGTAATAAGCATAAGTAATAATAGTAGTGAGTAAAACAACCATATGGGTAGTAATAACTTTTTAGACTATTACAAAACATAGTCATGGTAATATGATAAGTGTAACAGCTCTCTGTCTCTTCACTAGTTGAATATTATGAGGAGAAGAGCAAGTTGTATTGTTGGTTGTTGGAAGAAGAAAGCTTTTTGTTCCTATCTTTCTCTGTTATGTCTACTTTTGCCTTGAACGATACATTTCTAAGTTAAGACACAGTTCGACTTGTGTTCGATTACCTTTTACTTTCTACATTGTCACGTTGCCTTGCATAGCTGATACATCTTTGTGTTCTGGTCAATTTATCCCATAACACATTGGGTGATCTTGCCTCTGAACGACCTCGAATTACTTTGGCTATGACAGACCAATCGACTAGCAATTCAGAACGTGTTCCGACTCTAGTCTGACAAGCAACTACATTGCAGAACTCTTGAGCAAAAACAACGCGCAAAGTTCTTCTAACATACAACAGCACCATCGACCGTGCTCAGATGGAGAAGGCGCAGAAATACGACATCTTTATCTAGACAAGGGTGGCGGAAGGTGATCGGAAGATATAGATGTGGTAACTCCGCCAATGACAGGTCATATCGACCCACCTACAGTCACAAAGCTATGGTCATGATCCGACCAAAGGGCAAAGTTCCAGAGGATCCTGAATAGAAATATACCTCCCCAAGCAATTCAAAGCGCCCCATTGATTGGGTACAACATGAGAAAGTGTGACAATAAGAACTTGAACACATCCAAGAGATTAATGCAACCAAAGAAGCCATGCATGGAAAACAAAGGATGACAGATACCTTACCCCTTTAACTCCCAACAATAAGGGCATTCCAAGACAAACAAGCCAACAGGCCAGAATGCCGATGTCCAGTCTCACAGGGCGATAATAATAATAACAAATGGGAACCCTATCCAACCAGGACACCAGAAGCGACAAAGCAGGCAACGAACATAACCTCTCAAACCAAGGTACACCTTAAAGGTACTACGGTTAAACATAACTCCCACAATAACAAAGGTTCGTCTGATGAATTGTTTTAAGCCTTGCTAGAATCCCAACTTAGCATGATGCTAGATCAACTTCTTAGCTTGGTACCAGTAGCATGATGCTAGATCAACTTCTCAACTTGGTACTAGCATTCAGAGATGATTTAATATCTAGGTTGTAGGAAAAAACATTACCTCTCACAATTGATAAGCAGCATGCTAGCTCACTTGAGCAAAAAGATTCAGAGACACATATTTCCATGGTAGAAGAGGTGGATTACAAAGTACCCACTATCCACATGGAGTAAAGAGACAAAAAATCCCCAACATCCTTTTGGATGGGGGATCAGGTTTCAATATCTTATTTGAATCTTTATACAAAATATTTTATTGTCATGAAATCGTCCCAGTACCATTTCACGTTAAAATGGTAGATCAACGAAGGATCCAACCTTTGGGAATCGTGAGAAATCAAGAAATCACAGTTCATGGACTAACTTTTCTAGTGAGTTTTGTCATCCTCAAAATGGAAGGAGAAGACGGTGCCTACCCATTAGGGGAGAAATGGGATCTCAAAAGGGCCTCCAATTAGTGTTTCCTAATTTCAAGGGATTAGAGAGGGATTTGAGGTGTACCAATGAGAGTGCTCCTTTGTGTGGGGCAATGGTATGTTGAGGTGGAGGGATGGCAGGCATATATAGATCCCCTATTGGCGATTCCTCTTACATTGGGGACCACCCAAACCATCCTCCCCCCCCCTTAACCCATGCTTGACCAGCCTCCCATGTGCACCCACCCCAGATCATCCCCAAATCTCATTTATATCTTTGTGGGGGGGAAAATCTTTGGCGAGCTTTTTAATGTGAGCTTTTTTACCATTTCCTTTTTTTTTGTGAGCTTTTTTTAGAAATCCATATGTGTTTTTGTTATAAGAAAGATGGGGAGGTTAGAAAGAGGGGAAGAGGATATAGGATATGTTCATTTTCATAGCATGTGGGAGGGGTGGAAGAGTGTATACTATGCACAAGGGGGGGCGGATGTGAGTGGCAGTAGGAGGCAAAAAATTATGGAAGATATGTCCATATTTAAAGTAGAAGGGAGGAACTATGGGAGATATGTTCATTTTAAAAGTGTATAATTTGAAACTTTTGACCTCATATTTGGATTCCTCGTTGAATTCCGGTCATTTTGAGTACCAACATGACCATATTCCGATAAAAATTGAAAAAATGGTGTTTTTGTCATTTTGGCCTGTTTTGGGCCTATTTTGAGTCTGCGCTAGCGCAGACTCAAAATAGGCCCAAAACAGGCCAAAATGACAAAGCTAGCGCAGACTCAAAATAGGCCCAAAACAGGCCAAAACTGAATTCATGACAAAAATACCATTTTTAAAATTTTTATCAGAATATGGTCATGTTGGTACTCAAAATGACCGGAATTCGACGAGGAATCCAAATATGAGGTCAAACTTGTCAAATTATACACTTTGAAAATGAACAAATTTCCCACATGCTCTCCCTTCCCCTTTGCATTTAGTAGATGAACATAACTTTCACATTCCTCATCCTCTCTCTCCTCCTTGCACTCCTCTTTGCATACCTTATAAGTTCCCCCTCTACATTCTCCACTATGATAACGAATATATGTTCCAACTCCCCTCCCCTCCCTTCTCCATGCCACCTTACCCATGCGCCCGTCCCTCCCCCTTTCCTTTATCTCCCCTCCCCCCCCTCTCTCCTCTGAATTGCAACCACAACCCAAACTTTCAACCCACCCCACTCCATGAACCCCCCCCCCTCTCTCTCTCTCAGGTGAATGAAAAGCTCGCAATATTCATGAAAATTGAAAAAAAGCTCATGATAAAAAGCTCACCAAAAAATCACACCCCTTTGTGGGCCCTTGTGGGTGAATTTCTCTTCTCCTTAGGTGTGTTGCAGGTCTGCCCCCTCTTTCTCTACTCCTCTGCTCTGGTCCAATTGCCCTCTCCCTCCATTGTGGGACCTTTTGGACGAATTTCTTTTGTCCGCTAGCCTACTGCAGGTCCGATCCCTTTCTCTGCTCCTCTGCTCTGGTCCAACTGCCCTCTCCCTCCATTGTGGGACCTTTTGGATGAATTTCTTTTGTCCTCTAGCCTACTGCAGGTCTGCCCCTTTTCTCTGCTCCTCTGCTCTACTCCAACTTTCCTCTCCCTCCATTGTGGGCCCTTTTGGATGAATTTCTTTTGTCCGTCTAGCCTACTGCAGGCTTTCCCCCTTTCTCTCTTCTCCTTTTCTTTGGTCCAGCTGCTCTCTCCCTCCATTTCTTAAAATTTGGGTTGCAGCATCTCCTACAGTTGGTCTTCTCTCTCCTGCTCTTCTCACTATTTCTGTGCCTCCTCTTGCTCTATCCCCTCATGCTCTACCTCCGCCTTCTCTTTCCTCTCTTGATCTGCCCTCTCTTGCTTTATGGCCTCTTGCTTAGCTGCCATATCCTACAAGTTCTCTTTCCCTTCTGTGGGCACTTCTCCTTCTGGTACAGGTGGTCTTTTCCCTCCTACAGGCACTTTTCCTTCTGCTATAGCAACTCTTTGTCCTCCTACAGGAACTTTTCCCCTCTTTCTTTTCCTTCTCATATAGGATACAATTGCTCTTTCCTCTCCTACAGCTATTGTTTTCCCAACATGCATGGTATGGAACATAGTGACACAAGGTGGTAATGCTATGAGCTCTAGTGTGTTCTAGAGGCATGGTCAGGAAGAAAGTGACACAAGCTGGCAATATTGTGAGCTCTAGTGTGTTGTAGACACATGGTCAGGAACAAAGTGACCAAAGTGGCCAAAGATGGCAATATTGTGAGCTCTAGTGTGTTCTAGAGGCATGGTCAGGAAGAAAGTGATAGAAGTTGACAATATTGTGACCTCTAGTGTGTTCTAGAACATGAAAAATGCATTCGATGTCTTGAACTTACAGTTTGACTAACTAGATAGTCACGGAAGGTTTTGCCAAGGGTCCACATAAGCTTCCCAAGAGAAAGGATGTATTTCTTAGACTATGTACCTTCCTTGCCTATCTTCTTTACAAGATCCTATTTTAACATAGGAGTGGGAAGTAGTGGAATCTTTTATATAAATGACAATGGACTGTCTGTAAGTTATGTGCAGGAATATCTTTTAGTCATGGAAAACAAAAGGTCTAGTCCTTCAACTTTACTTGAAATGGTGAAATAGGAGGCAAGAATCTAGAGAAATGCATGAAAATGTCCATCTTATCCCTCGTGCAACATCAAACAATGTTTGACTAGTACAAGCTATCCATAAATTGTAGGTTGGGCATTTTGGAATTTGCATAGGTTTTCTTCATGACTTGGAGGACATTAAAAGCATTGATGAATTTTATTTTGATGGTTTTATTGTGTGGTTTCGTGTCTAAAGTTTTCAAGTAACATGTATAAAGTTTTCATGTCTAAAGTTTACAGTTTATACCTATTTGCCTTGCTTGCAGACAATGCCATGATGGTAAGCATCCTATGTATTGATTTATATTTTATGGTCTTTTAATGTAATGTGCTTTGTTAGGTCTGCTAATGTAATGGTTGTTGAATTGATGAAGGAGGCATTTGAGATCACTCATTGGTGCACTATATTAGTGGAGTAGGAGGATACGTTGTGGTCTTCCACATCCAATTTTTAGAATGGCCTACTTAACTACTGAAGTGCATCAAAGTATTGACAGCTTGATCAATGTGATCCACATCACATGGCTTCCCCTATTGCATTGTATCCCATTGGCAATGGTGTAAAAAACTTTGTATCTGGCTACCCTGAGAGGAGAGTCTTAATGGTATTAGTATTACAAAAGCCTCTTTTTTCTATGTATTAGAGGTAGCAAAGAGGAGGTATAGGCTATGAAGAGTCTTTGTATTTGAATGGAGAGATTATAATACAAAAATGTACATTTTATCACATTCTCTTCCTCACAAGATACCATGTCATAAGCAATAATTTTGATTCAGTTATGGCTGAAATTTTGAATGTGTTGTTAATTCAATATAAGGTAATGTCGCTTTGAATTGTAGAGTATTGAATACACCACCTTCAAGTTTTTTGTGTAGAGAGATGAACCTTTTAGATGCAAACTTGTCCCTTTTCCTTCATTTGTATCCAAAGTAATTACAAATTTATGACCCCCTCAACTTGTGACTGATTTTTGAAGGTCTTCTATATTGAATTTGAACATTCGGAGATAATTTTTCAATGAAATATCATAGAGCTACTCACGCTCTTGATTTTGACCTAAAAAACTTTGCAATCGGAGTTATAGCGCAAAAGTTATAGCCATTTTACTATTCTCTTCATATTCCATGCAATTAAGTTCTATTACTTGTATATATACTTTTGTAAAATTAATTTACGAAAATATTATGAATATTCCAAGTCAAAATAATACTCTCGACCAAGTTTGGTAATTTTGGTGACCATTTTTGGCAAATGTAGAAATTTGACCATAGGGCAGAAGGGAAAGTTGGTTAGGACATCATGGGGTGTCCAAAAATGCACAAACCCGCCATGGCACAAATTTGACCATTTGGAGACTGTTGCGGGTTTGTGCATTTTTGGACACCCCATGATGTCCTAACGAATTTTGCCTTCTGCACCGTGGTCAAATTCCTCCTTTATTTGCAAAAAATGGACATCAAAATGGCCGAAGTTGTCAAACTCCTTCATCTACCCCTTCAAAATCTATATTTCTTCATAGGAAATCATGAAGTGCATCAATCCTTTACAAGGTGATATAATAGCCAACCTAAAAATTAAAATAAAAGATACGTGGACATAGCCAACCTCCATGACTAAGAAAACATAGAAATTGAAAATTTTAGATTCCTCTTCAAAATATATATTTTCTCATGTAATGCATCAAATTATTTCAAGGTGATTTAGTGATATGAAATCAAATATTTCATTGACATAGCCAACCTAAAAGGAGGCTCCAAAGGAAAGATAAACAAAGAAAATGAAAATTTACAAGGTGATGTAGTGAAAGATCAAAGTGTTGAGAGTTGTGGTGCCATGAGCACATGTAGAGCAAAGGTATGAGTAAAGGGCAAGCTGCCACATGGCATGGAGGACATATCCCACATGTGAGCAAGCATATGGATGTAAGTACCCTCACCTATAAAAGGGAGGTTCATTTGAAGTAATATCAATCAAGCACTTTGCACTATCTCAAGATTCTCTTTATGAGTCCAAGCTAATCTATCTTGGAGAGCTTGATCCCCCGATTTGACATGGTATCAGAGCTTAGGTCTAGTCTCCTAGATTAGGTGTAGGCTTGCCTTAGGAGCACATGTTTTCTCCTAGGTTAGATTTTAGGATTTAGATTGAAAGAATTCCATGCATGAGAGTTAAAAATTTTCGTTCATATACTCTTTCCTTTGTGAGAGATAGATAGGGAAAGAATAGACATTCTAGTTTGAGGGAAATCTTGTCACCTTTCATCTCCATCCCTAAAGAGCTATGACACAGCAAAGAAAGTGCTATCTACAAGCTTTACAAGCTCCCAATCTTGAACCATTACCTACAACAAGCAAGGCGCACCTATCTACAAGAAAGCAAGCAAAGCAAGCGCCAAGAATACAAGAGGCATCGCCACAGTAATAGCTTCAACAATGCCTACAAAAGAAGCCGGCCAGTGGACTCTATAGCTGCAATTGCAGCTCTAACGACTAAAGCAACAAGCAACTCCAGGGATCCATGCCAAAGCCTCTCTTGGTAGCCTCCAACATAGCCCAAGCTTCCTCAGTAGCAATAGTGAAGCAAACGAGTGTAGCTCCTACTCCTCCACATTGAGACCAAGGAAGCTCTAGTCACTCAAACGGCCAACGCGCAAAGTGCTTCAACCTTCTGCAGAGGCTTCAACGTGCACACACTTCAGCAGATGCTACGACTGTAGCAAAGCCTCCTTCAGTGAGACTAGCACCTCCCAAAGCCTTCTACGAAGCCCTTATCTACTAGCCCACAGCTCCAAACAGCTCATAGTCTTTTGCAACGCCATTGCCAGCCAGCCCACCGATAGAGAGACGAACGACAACTAGGGCCCTGCAACCACAGCTCAAAGGCTCTCCAAGGCTTCAGATCTCACAAAGTGCCCGGCTCTACGTCTCTTTCTCCTCCAACTTCTTCCCAATAGCAACGAGCACAACGGCTAGAGTGAAGGTAGCATCGGGAAGGCTCTCTGCATCGGATTGCTCCAAAGCCTTCACAGCCCGCTTGCAGATGAATTCATCCAATTGAGCATTGCAACGCACACGCAACAAGAGTATTGTATAAATGAGGCATTAATCAAGTGATCAGAAGATGCATACCTACCCATGAACAAGAAGTTGTCCTAACAGAGGCTCATGAGGGGGCAGCAGGGGGTCACTTCTCAGGAGAGATTACAAGAAGAAAAATTATGCAAGTTGGCCTATGGTGGCCAACAATATTCAAAGATGCACATCAATACACCAAGGAATGCTACCATGCCAAAGGGATGGAAAACCCATGGATGTTGATAGGATGCCACACCAACCAATCCTGCCACTCAAACCCTGTCAAAAATCAGGACTCAACTTTATTGGTCCAATCAAACCTCCAGCAAAGTACACAAAATCCCAGTATATATTGCATGAAGTGGGTCGAAGCTATTGCTCTCAAAGATAACAAGGCGAGTAGTGTGGAAAAATTTCTATATTAAAACATTATTACAAGATTTGGAGTTCCAATCAAAATTGTTTGAGATCAGGGCACACATTTCATAAACAAGGTCATCGGAAAGCTTACAAAACTTCACATGATTATTCACAAGAAATCTACAACATACTACCCTAAGGGAAACGGCCAAACAGAGAGTTCTAACAAGATTATGAAGAAGATTCATAGAAGAACCATTTCAGACAATCTGACAAATTGGGACCAAATGCTTGATTCCGTGCCATGGGCCTTCCACACAACATTCAAAGTCACCACCACTAGGATGAAGCCATTCAGACTAGTCCACATAGCATTCAAAGTCACCACTAGGATGAAGCCATTCAGACTAGTCTATGGGACTGAGGCTATTGCACCAATGGAGTTTATCATTGGGAGCCTCAGAATTGCTCTTAAAAATAGATTATCCAGAAGATTCACTACATCACCGCATTAAACAATTGCTCAAGTTGGATGAGGACAAAATACAGAGATCTGCTATTTTCGAGGCCATCCAGAAAAGAAGACAAGGCTGGGTCGATCGAAATGTTAAGTTTAAAATATTCCAAAAGGATGACTTGGTACTGATGTACAACTCTAAATTGGGACTATGACTAGGGAAGTTCAAACTAAGGTATGACGGTCCTTTTAGAATCACTGAAGTGATGCCTCAAGGTGTGTTCCTTTTATCAGACCTACACAATAACCATGGGCAAACCAGTAAATGGTTTTTGATTGAAACCATACGCTGGACTTGATCCAACCACAACGCCTGTCAATATAGTACAATCTCATAGCTTTGAAATAGTGGAGATCAACATGTTGGAAGCATATTTCCATCCTCAAATCTAGCTCACATTGCAAAAGCTCAATGGGCTAGTTCGACCAACTGATGTAGTCCGTGGTAAATCCGCGGACCACTAGTCCGATGAAGTTCCTCCCAAGAGCACTAGTAACAATACCTAATCAATCTCAACAACGGCACGGCCTATAGTAAAAGTGATTGGTCACCCAAGCACATCATTAGGACCTATTTCGATCGCCCCTTTCAACAGTTCGATCAGCTGATGATGAGTCGATGACCCACGGTGAACACACACCAGTTATTAATATTCTTGCATGACCAATTCTATAGTCAATGCAGATGGAGTATTATAGCACTAGCAGTATCAAACTCGAGAAGACTGAATGAGGGAGATCTTACAACAAATAGAATGAAAGGTCCACCACAGTTCTGATTGCAACAAAGTTTTACAACAGGGTTCATGTAGATAGACAACTGTCTAACATGGACCCAATTACTCCATGGTCCGACTAGCTACATAACAACGACCAGTGGTTCGACCACCTTCACCAACCCAAACTCAAGTCCAACAAGCTTCGCCGACTCAAACTAGAGTTTGACCATCTTTGCCGACCCAAACTCGATTCCAACCACCTTCACACACTTAAACTCCAGTCTAAGCTCTCTAAATCTCCTCATAATATTCAACTAGTGAACAGAGAGATAGTTGTTGCACTTATCATATTACCATGACTATGTTTTGTAAAAGTATAAATAGTTATAACTGCCCATACGACTGTTTTCCCCACTACTACTATTACTTATGTTGATTACAAAAGTGTGTTCCACTTGGTTTTGGTTTATCCCCTAACACCTGGCACTCCCGGTGGACCACTTTTCTTGACACAAAAAAGTGTTGACTTGAACCGCGGAGAATATTTTCTTTACATGAAATATTATTTGACATGTTTCAAGTCAACTTTCTAGGTACACATGATTTTAAGGTCTTCCCTCATGTTCATCAAGTCTGCGGGCTCTACTATGGGAATCTCTGGATGTGGGACTGTTGCAGCACAGTGTCTGCCCTATTGTTCAGTCTCCATGCTTTGGTCCACTGAATTGGTGTCTTCCATGCCCCCGTTCGAGGATTATTTCTCCTCAAGTTTGTTATTTTCAGGACCCTACGTGTCATTATGAATCTCTTCCCCTTGAGTTAGTGGTGAAGCATCTCTTATATCTGCCATGTGTCTAGGCTGTGCAGTATATCTTCTCTGTGTGGCTCTTCTACAATGGACATTCTACAATGGACATGTTAATATGTATATTCTTCTCTGTGTTGTCCTCTTGGGCTGTGGCATAAGCAGCTAACACTTCTAGCTTGTCTGAATCAGTAGGATCAATTTGTTGTAGTGTCTCTAAGTCTGTAAGGTGATCAATAAGATGCTAGATTGTTTCTATCAGTTCAGTAAGCTATGAGGCCATGATGTCATGGGTGTAGGCAGCCGAGGAGAACTCCTCATAAGGCCTCTTAGCAATAATCATCATTCTAATCTTGATGGTAGCCCACAGTTCTTGTGAAGTTGCCAACAGTTGGATCCTCATATCATTCAGCTCCAAAGGTGACATGAAGACACCATTAATCTCTACATCTTCCTCAGTCATTTTTTAAAGTTGTTATTCCACAACTTCCAAGGCCTTGACTCTGTCCTTTAGTAGTGTGTTCTCCACCTGGATGTGCATGTAGTCACTTGTGAGCCTTTCAAATTGTAAAAAAACTTGGATTTCATTTCGGCAAGCCAGCTTGTGACTGTTGGGAGGCGCTCTGGTTGTAGTGTCACTTGACTTTTAAATAGCTGCACTTGGGCCTACTTGACTACCATTGCCTCTTCATGGGCTTTTGTTTATGTTGTTATCTTCTCTTGTAGCTTGGTCAGCTGATCACCCTACTTTTCTAATTCTATAATGCAAGATAACAATTGTTGTTTCTCTTCTCTGTCGGTATGTGTCTATTGCTAGTGGAATATATGGACAATTCCCCTTGCATATTCAAGCTATACTATGTTGAGTAAGACAGATTTGATTGTCAGTCTCGAGGCTGAAGGCCGAGTTGGGGCTGTTGGGGTTTCACCAAGCGTCTGGGCATTGGAAAATATGTCATGAAGGTTGGTTGTTGTAGATTTCTTCAAATTAACTCTGATCCATTTGTCTTTCTTGGTCCTTGGTGTTCTATAAAAAGGTCTCTTTCTCCAAGAGGTAGTTCCCATAAGGACTTTTCTAAAAGTCTGTTGAAGACCATTTGATGTGCTTGGTCGATGCTATAATTGACAGTTGTGAGGTCTTTTATTATCTGCCATTTCCTAGCCTCTTTGTCTATATCCTGTTTGTTCTTGGAGCGTACCTTTGCATTGGGAATTTCCTTGATTCGCACTAATGAGACTGCCGACGGAATTCAAAGAGAGCTGAAATAAATGGCCTGATCTTAGAGTATTGGTTAGACGTAGATAACTCCTTCCTGGTCACCTCGGCCATCACTCATTTGTAGAGGACATTGGCCCATGAAATCTGATCACCCTTCTTTGCCGCTTGGATAATGGCATAGCTCTCCCAAGACATTGTATTCATCTTCACGAGTAGCTACATCTGCTCAAGATACTGTTCCAACTGTTGTCGACAAACAGGGTCCTCCACCTTGTACAGTAAGAAGTATTTCTTTGTAGATTTGGGTTCCCCAAATTCTCATAACATATCTGCCTTGACTTCCTTTTCTACCATATCTTCCTCATAGACCACTTGAGAGATGATACATGGATTCATCATCACACCAAGTGCAAGCATCCCACTTGTCCGTTGAAATTTTTCATACTGTTCTAGGGTGCCAGAATAGCTCCTTCATATCTACCAAGGGAGTGTGGCATAGTCCATCAACCTAACAATTGTGAGCCATTCGCTGTGTCTTTTGAGATCGAGGCTGATGGCGGAACGTTTTTAGTGACGATGGCATGGAAGTTTTCCCTAGGCTTTGCACAAATTGCTTCTTGGTGACTAGCGTTGTATCATCATCTATTTTGTTGTCCGTCAAATTGTCAACAATCGGAATGGTTGTGACCTCCGCTTGCGTGCATTGGCTCGGGTTGGATGGTTTTGGAGCTCTTCTTGGCTGCATGCTTGCCTCCCATGTTGCTGTCTTTATTGTTGCTGGTGGTGAGGAGAGGAGTTGTGGGAGTAGGATTATGAGAGCTTGGATCGTGGACGAAGGTTTTGTCGTATTGGTTGTTGGAAAAAGAAATATTTTTTCTCCTATCTTTCTCTTTTATGTCTACTTTTGCCTTGAATGATACATTTTTGAGTTAGTACACAGTTTGACTTGTATTTGACTACCTTTTGTTTTCTCCATTGTAATGTTGCCTTGCATAGCTGATACATCTTTCTAGTCTGGGTAAGTTTAGCCCATAATAGTGTATTAAAATATATTTATGAGTGAAAATTCCTCGGGGGGGTCACTCATCATATGTAACCCTATCACGTGAGTTCAACAGAAGGATTTTTTTTATTTCTAAAATTTACAGAAATAAATATACATAAGGGACTATTTAAAATAGTTTTGGAAAAAATTTACAGATTTGTATAGAAAAGGGGTACATTTTATTTATGAAATTTTTTACAGATAAGGGACTTTAAATATAGACCTTGAACGCACGTGATATAGAGGGTTTATACATAGTGACCCCCCCGAGGAAAATTCTATCCATAATCATGAAGACAGTCTAGTGTATATGACTACATAAAGTATGATTACAACTGCATGTCATATAATACAAAAAATGTAGGCTTTAGTGCATAGTAGTAGTCTACATAGATATTCATACATTAAAATGCTCTTATATATACTCTTATGTACGCTATTAAGAGTACATTTATTAAGTATACATAAGAAAATATTTATGAGTAGATTATTATATATGTTTTCATGAAGAAAGTCTTGTGTATATGACTACAGGTATAGACGAATAATGGATATGACTACATGTATAGAAGAATAATGTATGAGTGCATAGGAGTACACATAATACTCTTTATATATGTATGAGTGCAATTGGAGGTATACGTACATATTTGGGTCTCCATATATGAAACATATGTGAGTCCTCTTTTAAGAGTCTACGCGCACACACACACACACACACAAACATATATTGCAAAAATATGTAAAGAAAGAATCCTTCCCTTGAGTTAGATGGAGGGTTTTTCGTGCTTTTGGTGGTGAGGAAAAGAAAGTCCAATCCTATAGGAAACATAGAACAACTTTGAGCCTTAAAATTTGTCTAAGATATAACAAGAGAAAAGAGAGGGAATACCAAAGAGTAGATGATTAAGGGTTACCTTTACAGGTCTGCTTGTAGAGGTTTGAGTTCAACAAGTCCATGACTTGGAGAGGCAAGGGATCATAGGGCTTCTTGGAGACAACAAGGGAGGTGGGGAGCCAAGTGGAAATCAAGGGGCACAGTGAGGAGGGAAGGAGGGAGTGATTCAAGGAGTGGAAAGAGAAATTGGAGGGAGGGAGGGAAGGAGGGAGGGGCTGCTATGACGGGAATGAGGGGAAGAGATGGGAGGGGGCAAGTGGAAGAGTGGGATGGGGAGGGAGTGGAAGAGTGGGACAGTAAGGGTAGGGAGCAAGGATGTTTTTATCGAAGCTATGCTTATATATTAATATCAAATCTTGGCGAAAGTTTTCAAGATCGTTTTTTTAGTTTCACAATATTAGTAGGATGTAGTACTTTTTTATATATATTCTTTGGAATTTTGAAGGGAAAAATGAAATCTTGGTGAAAGTTTAATTTTTTTTACATAAGAGTTTCAAATTCAGGCGAATGTTTCAAACATTTATTTTTATTAGGGCATACAAACTTTCAATTCCAATATAAAAGTTTAGCTTCTTAACGAAACTAACTTGAAAAAATCATCCTTAGTAGGGAGTTGAAGAGTGGAGGAGGCAAAGTTTGTGATGAGATTTGTGAGGATGCAAGAGAGTGGCCTAGGGATTTTGGGAAAGAGGTCAATAGAATAATGGGGAGCTTGGAGAATCTATGAGCTTCTAGAATGTGTACTTTTTTTAAAATAAGGTTTTTTTCCAAACCATTTTTAGTAAGATTTTGAGCTAACCATTTTTTCCAAAATTTATATGACGTTCTCGTCTTCTTATCTTCAATCTTTATGATTTCATGTCTTAGTCATGTAAAATCATGAAAATGTATTTCAAGGATAATTTCATTCAATAGGAACCAAGAATTAAGTTCATAAACCTCCTTTTGTAGAAGATAATGCATAAGTGGTTACCAGTGAGGGGAAAAATGCAAAGGTGGTCAAAGGCTAGTCCTCTATGCCCTCTGTGTGGGGTGGAAGAGCCTTACAAGAAATTTTGCATATTATTTGGTCTTGTGATGTGTCACAAAGTGTTTGAGGGGTAGTAAACATTGAGTGTTTGAGGGGTAGTAAACATTGTATTCATTAATTATGGACTATTTTTTTCTATTTGAACTTTGTTAAAAAATTCTTCCCAAATGAAAAGTTTACTTTGTGTAATTATCCTTCCCAAATCAAAAGTGTATTTTATGGCGTATCCTTTCCACACAAAAAGTTTATTTACTCACACAATCATTTTGCACTACTAATGAAAAAACTAGGAAACATAATTCACACCTTACTCTAGCATAAATTTTACTTTTAAAGAATATTCCTTTGAACTTAACTTTTTTTAAACTTATCAACAATTTAAATTAATAAAGATAATTTAAATGCATTAAATTTGTGTGTGTGTGTGTGTGTGTGTGTGTTGTTAAGGTGACATCAATTTACCATTATAAGATTCCTCTAAAATCTCCAAGACATCATAACGATGTTAATAAATAGCTTTTAGAGTTTCAAAACTCTAAAATATGGTAGATATGGCATCACAAGGGCGTTGTACACACATGTATGATGGCATGAACATACTCGTGGCTCATCAATTGGAAGGCCATTGGTAGTATGATGGCTTTGCACTTGCACGTATGGCATAGACATGTCCACTAGCATATTGGTAGATATGGGTGCTCTGCACTTGTGCGTATGGCATAGACATGTCCACTAGCATATTAGTCCATTCATGTTGTCGTGAGATTCACACAATGGCTATTGAAGGAGGGGAGGGTGAACAAATATGGAGAGAGGAAGAGAAGGGTAGAGATGAGAAGAGTAGAGATGAGGAGGGAGGGAACAGCTAGAGAGCACACCACAAATGACTAACTATACACTAGGTTGAGTTGAAAATAATGAATATATACGAATCCCTTTAGGGTTGGGGTTAGGGTTAGGTTTTCCAACCCTTGTTGCCTTTTAGCACTCTTTTGGTTAGTGCTATGGAGGTGTTATGCACATGAATGGAGGTGTTGTGCCTTTTAGCACTCTTTTGGTTAGTGTAATGATACATGATATTGAGATGAATCCTTAACACATTTCCTCAACATAAACATCATGAAGTAAGCCTTCCCTTATGGAGGTGTTATACACATGTGATAATACATGATATTGAGATATCCCTCAAGATAAACATCATGAAGTAAGCCTTCCCTCAAGATGATGATTATGGGGAATGGAAGGACTCAACATCATGAAGTAGGCTTTCCCTCTAAAACTCAATACCAAGACAAAAGTGCATATATCCAAGATCTTTCATATCAAACTCTTTCAGATAAGTCTTGTTTCAGCTTGATAATGAAGCTATCATTGCTTCCTCTCACAATCAGATCATTTACATACAAAAGTGCAAAAGTGATGTCTTCCCCTTGAACTTTGTAGTAAAGAGTATGATCTGCATATGACTTCATGTATCACATATTAGCAAAATACATGTCAATCATGCTATACCAACTTCAGGTCTCTTGCTTTAAGCTGTAGTGAATTTTCTTAAGATGGCAAGCATGATTCTCTTTCCCTAGTTTAACATATACTGCTAGTTGCTATATGTGGACTTCCTTGCCTAGGTAACCATTGAGAAAAGAAATTTTGACATCTAGCTGGTACACATTTCATATGTTGAGTGTCACTAATGATGTCAAAAATCTTATGAAATTCATATTTGCTACTAGAGCATAAGTCTCATCATAAACTTGAACATTTTAGTGTGCAAATTCTTTTGCAACTAGTCTGGCCTTATATCTTTAAATGCTTCCATCTGGATTGTAATTCACTTTGTAAACCCATTTGTTTGGAATGGCCTTCTTTCCTAGTGGAAGGTCACATAAATCCCAAGTGTTGTTTATGAGGTGTTTTTGTACAAAGCTTCCATCTCTTCATTCATAGCAATTTGCCATTCCAGCTTGTCAACTACATCTTCAAAGCACACTGGCTTTTATATGCCCATGATGATAGTCATAAGAGCATAATTGGTTATTTCAATCTAAAGTTCTTTGTCTTTCTTAGCATATGTGAATCTTTCTGGTCGTCTGCTTTCTCTGGTAGACTTTCTAAGTTGCTACTCTTCTTGTGGATTCTCTAGCAATTCTTGCTCCTCTTCATCAACCATTACTGAAGGTGACTGAGTAATCGGTGCGACCATCTCATGTGTATTTGATGTTTTCCATTATGATTCTTTATCAAAGATTACATCTCTAGAGATTATGACCTTGCGGTTTATGGGACCATAGAACTTGCTCTTTGCTTTCTTCACTATAGCCAACCATGATGCATTTGTGTGACTTAACATCCAACTTTCTATGATGATCCTAATGTATGTGGGTATATGATATGAAACCAAATATGCGAAGATTTCCAATTCATGGCTTGTATCAGTGAATGCATCATAAGGTGTCATACCCCAAATCAGTTTGGTAAGAAGCCAATTAAGCAAGTAGTTTATAGTGAAAATTTCTTCTATCCAATATTGATTTGGAAGATTCTTCTTAGTGAGCATTGCTCTATCATTGTCCACTAATTTAATCCCATTGTTCCTTTTAGCTATTGTATTCTACCGAGGAGTATCTACATATGTATTATTACTATAGAAGTTTATGAAATTTGTTGAAGACATGTATTCACCTCCTCTGTCTTATCTCTTGACTTTGATCTTTTTGCTTCTTCTAGTTCTCAACCATGGATTTCAATTTTTGAAATCTAGAAAATACTACATATTTCTCTTTCAAAAACTAGACCCAATAATATCTATTGTAGTTTTGTTGATGATGAAAATCAAGTAGTACAGTGAACTATTGATGTTGTAGTAACCCCATACATATATATGTAGTATCAAATCAAGAATACCTCTTGCTCAAGGGGTGATTTTGCCAAAATTTGTTCTCTTTTGTTTGAGGAAGCAATATGCTTTGCAAACTTTTCCTAGATTCTAAAGTTTTAGAATGTAAAGTGCCATATTTTAATTTCTTAGTGACATCAAGCTTTCAAAATACACATCTCCATATCTCTTATGCAGAATTGTAGAAAGTGGTAGTGGTTGTTGTGGCATGCAAGTCTGATATTGATGCTAGAATTGTGACGAAGCATTTAATATCCCTATTTGTGCATTCTTCTCCATCAAAGATGACTTGATAGTTGATTTTTGGCATTTGCCCAATTGACAAGAGGTCCTTGTTGAGGTTTGGAACATAGCGTACATCTTTTGTCAATCCTTTCATACTCATGAAATTTTCCATCTTTCTCTCTTTCTTCCTCTCACCCGCCCCCTCTCTCTCCCCCTTACCTTGGATCTCTCACTCCCTTCCTCTCACCCACCCCCTCACCTTGTCTCACCCTCCCCCTCTCTCAACCCCTCCCTTATCTCTCTCTCTCCAAATTCTTACTATTCTCTTAGTCCTTAAATGCACAAAGTAACTCTTTATGAGATTCATCTTCCTCATTTGAATCTTTATGGTGGTAAACACATTCTTGGGCATCAATCATCATTAGCACAGGAAACCATATCTTAAGTAAGACAAACAACTAGATCCATGGAACAAAAGAAAATTGTAACTAGGAGAAAATTCACCCTCTCTGCCTACTTTAGGTCAAAAAACCAATTGCAAAGAGAGTTCTCCTTATAGCTTATATTCTCCCTCTTTTGTGCATCTCATTCATATTCAATGTCTCTCAAAAGCAATATTAGATAGAATAGTAGTTTGTTGAAGGTTTTGGGGTAGGCCATCCTAGTTTTTGGAAAGTTTGGGTGTATTTTAATAAGCATAGTGATATCTAGAGTTTGCAATGGGTTCTCGAATCTCTCGCTTACACCCAAATCATCCTCCTAATGGTGTCACTTCCACATCTTTTAGCTCAACTGGTACTCAATCCTCTTGGCATATCTCTTCTCCATGTCTTTTGGTGATAAGAATGAGTTTTGCTCTATAGAACTAAATCTAGTGTGTCCTTGGTCCATCCATCACATCAAGCCATTCTATGTCTATAGTATGCATCCCAAGAAAGAAAACATTAAGGAAGGGGAGTTAAATACAATGGAAGCTATATTGGGATGCAATGGAAGATGTATTGGGATTCTCGAGTACTTGTGGAGATGCAGAGGGCAATGGGCATGTCTACCCTTGTCACCCTTCCAATGGTGTCACTTCTAGAGCTTTCAGATCAAGTCGTACTCAAGAAAGATTAATTTTCTATGTAGAAGCACCTAGAGAGAGAGGAGCAAGAGAAAATAAGATACAGAGTGGGACAAAAACCTAGAGAGGGTATCCGTTGATTCGATACCAGGTGGTTTCTTTCCAAAAAGCAAGATTAAGTTGAGCTATTGATGTACCCTAATGAACCTGAATAGGTGAATTTTCTTCTTTCTTCACATACCACAATTATCACCATGCATCTTTCCTCTATCTTGCTTGTGGCTTCCATAATGGTATGGTTGCTCTATCAATTCTTGTGAATTACGTCCAATATGAGTTGGTGATTGTGATGGCATTAAGGATCCTACATGTTAGGATCAATTAACTCTTTGTTGACTAGCATTGGAATGGTTGAGGCTCAATGCTATAGGCTATGTGTGGGATTCAAAATTGTTTCTACCTTTAGATGAGGATAGCTATACTAAAAAAGTTAGTTCAATTAAGAGTGTACATCCTCCAAACTTTTTTTAACATGATCAAGAGGAGCTCTTTCTTTAGATAAATCTAGTTCAATTACACCTACAACCACATTGGCTTGGATTTGTATGCCAAAAAACCATGGCTTCCCAAAACCACCATCTAAATCTAGGGGTGTTGAAACCATCACCCAAAACAAGGATCTTGGAGCAAAACCACGTGGAGAGTAGTTTACATTCTCAAACCATATTCAACATGTTGATAATTAGTTGGTCTCATGGACATGTTACTGTTGAATATAAAATTATGTCATGAACTCTAATCATATTGTTTTTCCACTCAAAAGGAAAAACTAAAGTATTGAAAAAAACTAATACTACAATTTTCACAATTTATTTGGTATTAAAATCAAAGGTTGTCAATCATGCATTGCTTTTTCTTTAACGCATGCTATTGCTAGACTAAAGATGAGTACAATGATCATATATTTTTATCTCCTCTTAACTTTCAAATATATATCTCTTGGACTTGAAACTGTGCCCCATAAACATATAAGATATCAAAAAAATATTGTAGTTTTAAGTGCATAAATGTCCGCTTTTTGCTTAACCCTAACACGAGTCAACATAGTGAATTCTTTCTAGCCCATACCTATGTGTAGTTGGAACACAAACTTTGTTTGAATTTCCCATAGGACCAACATAACCGTAACCCAGACATAAGTGTTAGAGTTAGCTCAAATGTCCACCTCTCATGTAACCCACCAATATTCTGTGTACCCAATGTTGTAAGGCCCCCATATGAGGAGAAGCCATGATGGGTATCAGATATTGGGAGGGATCCCCAGTTTAGACACTGGAAGGGGTCCTAGAGTAGACCAGATGGTTATGAGACGGCCTAGGAGCCAAGAGTAGATACCCGTCTGCACAAAGGGGGCGTTCGGGGGGGCGATAGCCCCCCTGATAGCAGGGGGTCCGGGGGGCGCAGGCCCCCGGTGGGGGTCTGGGGGCAAAGCCCCCAGCGGCAGGGTCCGGGGGCTGCCGGTAGCCCCAGGCCCGACGGTATGACCTATGCGCGATCCTTCATCTGCCCACCGGCATGTTTTCTGAAGGGTCGGTGGTCTTCCAGGCCGACTGTCTATTAGGCCGACTGCCTATTACAGGGCCGACCGTCAACCACTTACACTATATAAGTGGCCACCCCCTATCATCAGATCACCAGTTCTTCACGCTCATAGTCCTCCGTCCAGCATCTGTCTAGATCACCATCGAAGCTCTGTCTGTAGAGTGCACGGGTGGACAGCCAACCATCAGTTGTATCAGCAGTTTGGTATATCAGAATTTTTGTATTCTCTCCAGCTTTCCATCGTGTACTTGCGTTTTGTTGTTATCTTCCACTGCGTACTATTTTCTTACATGGTATCAGAGCTCAGGCTATCTGAGTAACGACTTTATTGCAAGTTCAACGAGCTTTGGCTACTAGGAGTGATGGCTGCACCAACCCCGTTGCGAATTCGTCCACCTGCCTTCAATGAAGGCAAGCTCGATGGGACGAATTATACTTTGTGGAAATTCAAGATCAGCGCGATCTTGGATTCATATGAGCTTCTGGATACTGTTCTGGGATTGGATCCAGAACCGGTTGGATCACCGAATCCAAACAACCCCAACGTCATAACGCCACCGAATGCAGATCTTCTTCGGGCATGGAAACGAAGGAACGCAGATGCACTCTGCGCTCTTGTTACCAGTTCAAGTGATTCTGTTTTGACTCTGATTCAGCATACAGACAAGGCAAGTGAGGCTTGGAACATACTGAAAGGTCAGTATGAAACGCGGAATCAGACCAGAATTCAAAATCTGGAGAATATGCTTGCTGCAGAGAGGTGCTCTGATGGAGAATCAGCTGAGACATTCATCACACGGATCAAGAATCTACGTGATCAGATGGCGGCGGTTGGGATTACAAAGACCAGCGAAGAGTTGGCCAGAAGGTGCATTCGGATCCTTCCACAAAAGTACGATGCATTGGTTACGACACTCAACACGCAGGTAAGAAATCCACCCCTCACTTTTGAAGAGTTCAGTGCGATGCTTCTAGAGGAGGAGATGCGAATGAAGACCCACGATGGCGGAAGTGATGCAGCATTCTCAACCACATCCAAAGGGAAGGGTGGAGAGAAGAAGAATGGTAAGAAGAAGAAGTTTTCAGGTAAGTGCCACTACTGCAACAAAAGCGGTCACATGATCAAGGATTGCAGAAAGAAGCAGCAGGACGAAAAGAATGGCACTACACAGTCTTCTTCGAAAGGCAAGGAATCTGCCAACACAGTTGAAACTGAGTTGGAGCTATGGGTTGCAATTGAAGAAATATGCTCCTCAACAGAAGTTTCAACAACGAATGATTCGTGGCTCCTTGATAGTGGAGCGTCCCGTCACATGACCAGAAAGAAGGATTGGTATAGCTCTTTCAAGCCTCTACAAGAGCCCATGAACGTGACGGTCGGTAATAATGCAAAATGCCCTGTGGAAGGTACAGGTACTATCTCTCTTTCCATTCAAGAGGGTGAAACTAAAGAGCTTTCTGATGTATTACTAGTTCCTCAGCTAAAGAAGAACTTGCTTTCGGTTGCTGCGATAACTGATCGCAACTTGGAGGTGCGTTTCAAGAGGACCGGAGCAGAAATCCTTAATGCAGCGGGCAAGGTGGTCGGCAAGGCAGTAAGGAAGAACAATCTGTACGAGCTGACGGCACTAACAGTCTCTTCAGGAGTGGGCATCAGTAAGGTATGGCATGAAAGATTTGGTCATCTTAGTTATCCTATTCTTTTGGAAATGCAGAAAACAGGGATGGTTGCACACTTGCCTGCACTCTCAAAGGTGCAGGAACCTTGTGAAGCTTGTATGATGGGCAAGCAACAAAGGAAGGCTTTTCCACATGAGAGCGGCTATCGGGCAAAGGCTCCTCTACAATTGGTTCATGCTGATCTCAGTGGGAAAGCTCCGACTCAAGCTTTGGGGGGATGTAACTACTATATGCTTATCGTCGACGACTACAGTAGATACATGTGGGTGTATTTTCTACGAGATAAGGCTGAAGCTCTTGGAAAATTCAAACAGTGGCAAAAGATGGTGGAAAACGAAAGCGGGTGAAGGTAAAGAAGCTTCGCACGGATCGAGGAGGAGAGTTCCTCAATCGAAGCTTCACAAAGGCCTTGACGGGCAAAACACCTTTGGAGGCTTACTCAGGTAAAAAGCCTTCCGCTTCTCATTTCAGAACATTTGGATGTGAGTGCTTTGTTCATGTTCCAGATAGCACCAGAAAGAAATTAGATCCAAAGAGCAAAAAGTGTATCTTCATGGGCTATAGCCAGAAGTCAAAGGCGTACCGGCTATATGATCCAGAGGCAAAGAAGATCGTGGTCAGTCGTGATGTGGTGTTTTGGGAACAGCCACATACAGTGGAGGAGGAGGTATGCCCTTCCACTTTATCATCAGCCGTAAAAGTAACTCACCTTGTGCCCGTATCTAAAGCAGAGTTGCAGAATGAGGAGGAGTACTTCGAGGAACAGACTCCACCAACACCACAACATGCCTTGGCTCCACAAGGTAAGCCACTTCCAAAGTGGGCAAGGCAGCTCTTTGATGAGAAGAATCCGGTTCCAGACTTGGCAGAGTCATCTGCAGATGGACTTCGACGATCAAAGAGGATAGAGGAGCAGAAAAGGGCTTCTGAACACATAGTCAATATGGCCTTGATGGCTGAGATTATGAAAGTTCAAGAGCCTATGAATTTGGATGAGGCAATGGCGGATCCAAATTGGAAAGCTGCCATGCAAGAGGAATATGACAGCATCATGAAGAATCAGACTTGGGACTTGGTTGATCGTCCAGTAAAAAGGAAGATCATTGGTACCAAATGGGTATGGAAGGCCAAGTACAAATCTGATGGATCTTTGGAAAAGTACAAGGCTAGGCTTGTTGCACAAGGATACTCTCAAGTTGAAGGCTTTGATTTTGAGGATTCCTTTGCTCCTACAGCAAGGATGACAACTATTCGGGTGGTACTTGTCTTGGCTGCTCATAAGCAGTGGCCGGTGTTTCAAATGGATGTGAAATCTGCGTTCTTGAATGGACATCTCAAGGAGGAGGTATATGTGTTCCAGCCACCAGGATTTGAGGTGCCCAATTCAGAGAACAAGGTTTGCAGACTAAAGAAGGCATTGTACGGGCTGAAACAGGCCCCAAGGGCATGGTACCAACGGATTGATAGCTTTCTCATATCTTTTGGTTTCTCAAAAAGTGCTTCTGATGCTAACCTGTATGTTCCAGAGGCATGATTATTAGTGGAACGATCTCATAAGCCTATCGATCCAAGAGGAGGATCAAAGAAGAGCATTAGGGAAAGACCATGTTAAAGATTCATGCAAATATGTGTTAGACAATAGCTTTATGCAAGTCTAGGAACAAAACGACGCAGCTCCCACCTGCATCAAATGCATGCGTTGAAACTCCCCTACAACAGCGAATGAAATTGAAGAATTTTTTGAAATCCAAAAACCCCTATTTTTCCTTTTTGAAAGAACTCGAACCGTCACTAAGACGTTAGTAAAGGGCAGGCCAAAAAAGAGAAGAGAGAGACGCCGCGTATGAGGGGTGGGAGGTTGAAAAGTATGGGTGCAAGTTTGAAAGGTAAAAAAAAAGAGAAGGTTCGAGGAATACAAACACACACAAAAACAGCTGCTTCCCATTAAAACACCGCGTCCGCAGCACTGAGCAGCCTCTTCTATTCTGTCCACAGCCTGGGCTCCACAAATCCCCACACATTCTCTCGACTCCCACTCTACACCAGAACCGCCATTCCCCTTCCCTATATATACTCTCCTTCATCACTTGCTTTCTCTCCACCACCTTCTTCTCATTTCCATTGCCTGTCGCCTCCCTCCCCTCCTCCTCCCTCCCTCCTTTGCCTGCCTTGACTCCGCATCTTCTCCCCCATTCCTCTGCCTCTTCCTGCTCCCCATGTCACCTCCTTCCATCCTCCTCCTCCTCCTTGCTGTCCTCTCTTTGCTTGCACCCCTCCCTCTCCAAACCTCTGCCCTTGCCTCCTCCTTCACGGATGACTTCTATGTCACCTACGGCAATGCAGACCACGCCAGGACTGTCGACAATGGCCGCGTGATGCAGCTCTCGTTGGACCAATTTTCAGGTACCGTTCTTGCCCTTCGGGATAGCTTTTCGCCCACTTTGAGAATGGCTTTAGACAGGGCACGACAAGCAGCGATGACGAAATATGTGGCAGCGTAACAGTTGCTCATGTTCGTACTTTTCTCCTCTTGATCGATGCAGCGTCCGGGTTTGCCTCCAAGAATCGATACCTGTTCGGAAGCATTGATATGCAAATCAAGCTCGTTCCTGGCAATTCTGCCGGCACTGTCACCGCCTACTATGTCAGTTCTCCTCCAAACTCAAACATGTTCTTGTATACGCTGCCTTCCTTTCTTGTTGGCCCCCACGCAACGCTGTTTGCTAAATAGTCACTCGTGGGTCTTGCAGCTGTCGTCCGAGACTACCAATCATGACGAACTGGACTTCGAGTTCCTGGGCAACGTTTCCGGCCAGCCTTATATCCTGCAGACCAACGTCTTTTCCAATGGCGTGGGTGGGAGGGAACAACGAATCTATTTGTGGTTCGACCCTACGACCGACTTCCACACATACTCTGTGCTATGGAATCCTCAGCACATCATGTAAGTCCCTTCCCCTCAACTTGCTCTGCACCAGCGATAGCAATCGCTCTTTTTACTTGCTCCTGACGCTCGCATTTCCTCTGAATGCAGTGTCTCTGTGGATGGAACTCCTATCCGAACGTTCGCCAACAATGAAGCGGTTGGCGTCCCCTATCTTAATAAGCAACCAATGCGGATATATTCCAGCATCTGGAACGGAGATAGCTGGGCAACCAGGGGTGGATTAGTCAAAATTGATTGGACCCAAGCACCTTTCGTTGCATCCTTCACCAACTACAAGTTGGATGCGTGCGTAGAATCCGCAGCTCCAACGTGTTCTTCTGGAAAATGGTGGAACCAGGCGACCTATCAGACGCTGGATACTGAGCAGGAAAGTAAACTTCAATGGGTGGAACAAAATTACATGATATACAACTACTGCACTGATGTGAAAAGATATCCCGTCGCCCCTGCAGAATGCACGCGAACGCCTCAATGAGCCTCAATGCTGGCACCTCAATGAGCCCCAATGACCAGCATTAAAAACAGCGGGTACCTCCCAGTTTTGACCAATGGGTGTAGGAAATTATATGTTATACAACTATTGGTGCACTCGGATTACCTCGGTAGCTCCCAGTTTTGATCGTGGATTCTTTTGATTCAAAACACAATAAAATTGAGGGTAGAAAACCCTTGTAGCCAATGTATATCGACATGATTTGAAATA
Organism: Dipteris shenzhenensis; assembly: GCF_047967505.1. Lineage (NCBI taxonomy): Eukaryota > Viridiplantae > Streptophyta > Polypodiopsida > Gleicheniales > Dipteridaceae > Dipteris > Dipteris shenzhenensis. The sequence goes on from NC_141621.1 coordinate 30,354,221, forward strand.
TAGCCCATTCTTTTAAGATTCATTACTGCCACACCTGCCCGAAAAAAACGTCCTTTATTGCATTTAGCACCATCTAAAATTTCAGAGTCTTCATAATACCAAGTAAGGTTTTGAATAATCTAGTAGCAAAATTGACTAATGTGTGTGAACGGTTGGAGGGTGGTATGAAATTGACTAATGTGTATTTTGTAGTATTAAAACTGACTAATGTGTGTTTTGAAATGGAAAGGTTTGGAGGGTGTCCTAATTAAGATTGGCTAAAAGAAGGCTTTTGGCTCCTCAAGTGTATTGAATGTAGAGAGTATAGTGAGGTTTCAACTTGTCTCCCTCTTTTCCCTCATCCCCCCCCCCCAAAAAAAAATTGACACAATTGGAAGCCTCCATTCATTAAAGCATTCAAAGTTCTCAATTGCATTTAATGAACATTTTTGGGGGTTAAAAAAAAAGAAAAGACTTAGTCATAACCCTCTCTCCTATTGTTGTCTCCTCACCCCCCCTTGCCCTTATTCTTTTTAGTTTCAAAATTCTCAATTGCATTTACTAAAGACAAACTCTTTTCTGTATTTTGAGAATGAAACGGTTGGTCAAAACTTGAAAAAAGTTCAAGATCTACATAAAAAGGACAGTAAACAAAACATGCTCAGCAGCTTCATACACCAACTTAGAGCGTCCAAATAAAAGCTTGTTGACCACATGAATTTTGCCTTTGATAACCCAATTATAACGACGAAAAGTTTTTTTAGTCCAACCAAAAGGTTAAGCTCGTCACTGAAAGACTTTCCCCTAACGTCAAAGGCCATCAATAACACGAGAGTTTCTCCAAACAAGAAGAATGTCTATAGGTTGTGGAGTTGATGCAAGCAAGAAGGAGAGCACATCATACACACTGTTGACACAAGACACATCAATAGTAGTCAGACTTCCTATGCTATCTTTGGCTATCTTTTTTCCTCGCAAATCATGATGCTGGTCAATTTCCATTTACATCTTATGTTTTATTTATTTATTTATATGTATATATTTTTTTAGAGAGAGAGAGAGAGAGAGAGTAATGGTTGGAATAACAATCACCGTGCTAGTCCTAGTTGGGGATCTTTATAAGTGTGATACATTGAATGTGCTATGTGGTCTAAAGTCCCAATTCTAGCACATGAAAAGAAACCCCCAACCGAGCCACAATAGCAAATTGCTTGTGTTGCTGGTTAGGAATCTTGACTATGCATAACAATGATCAGTCATAGGATGTCTTCTTTCATGACTAGGGGCCAATGCATAATTAGGTGTAGCCATTTTTTGTGACGTTAGGGTGATTATAGATCAGAGCCAATATTCATTTGCTAGTTTCAGACACCATGCCGGGTGCATTGGTTGCAAAGGAAGATACACAAGTTTGACACACTATCTTTGTATGAAAGCCAGTGGATTAACCATATGGAGATTTTAAGTGGCACTTGATTGAGTGCATTCATGGAAAACTCCCACAATGTGATGTAAAGGATGGTGTGAAGGAGAAGCAATTTCTCTACGCAAATGAATTCAAGAAAGAAAACCCTGTGGAAATAAAATGGAGAAAATATGAAATGTCCCAGGTTGTAGGATTAGACAAGAAGAGATGGATATTCACATATAATACCACTCCATCGTGGGAGCTTATCGACCACATAGGAACGTCCATCCCAAAATATGTGGTTCATAATTTTAGGGGATGACCAGAATTTGAGCGACTATGTTTGAGTGAGGGCTCTTGTTTATTTTTATATTCTAATGCCTGATTTATGTTGCAAAAGCAGCATGCATTTTTGTCTTTTATGTTTGATGTAAGAATTTCTCTTATTCAATTTACCTATATGTTGAATAGAGTGGAAAATATGATATTGTCTTTGCATATGTTAGACCTTTGCCACTAGAACTTTTTGCGCACACATAGAGAAGATGCATTTCATTTGGACTTATTATTTTCTATTAGATCATTTGAGGAGGAAGTATAGTGAGCTTTAGGAATCCTCTCTTGAAAGGATTTACCCAGCTTAGATCTCCACTCCACTATTCTATTATTGCACTGGCTAGGCCAAACATGACTCATTGTTGGGGGCACATTCAAACTTTCATTCTCCTCAGCTTTTTGCAACTGATCCTTTTCAAGATTTTTAATAAAAGTTCAAAAAAATTCCCACATAATTTTTCCTATATCTAGGTGAACGACCAACACACGAAGGATAGATAGATCCACAATCCATGTATGGGCTATAGACGTATTGAACTATGTAAAACCTAGTATGTTCACCTAATATTGAGAATTCAAGAATATTACGTTAGAACAATTTTACCAAATATAGAATAAGTCCTTAGCTCACCCTCTATATGGAATATCTACAAGAGGCATGTGATACATATTTTGCATGATTGTGCTACACTCCAATAAGGACAGATGTTGAATTTTCTTCTATAATAAAGGGGAGCAAGTGCAGTACTCTTAATTTTCTCAAGAGTGATCAAACTTTTTCTAGCCTTAAAATTTAAGGAAAATAACTTTGATTTCCATATATCTCGTAGTAGCTGAGGGTCAAAGCACTGAAGGACCTATATGACATCAACTTAGGAGTCAAAAAGCTCAAGATTCTTATGCTATCAATTATAATAGTTGAATGCCAAACAAAGAGTGTACTTTAACCTACCCATCTGATCTAATATTCTTCTTTACCCTACCCCTTCTTTTGTCAGCTTTTATCTCATCCATGGAAACTATAGCTGTAATCCTCTCTAGTGATTTCTTAACATCCTTACTAAATTCAACCTATACCACATTGCAAAAGCAAAGAGAGTGTACCACCATACAAAGATACATAATTTATGAGACAATAACCCAAAAAATCAACATGGTCCATGGAAATTAGAAAAGACAATGGCATTTCTCTCTACTTTGAGGGTACCATCCTACATTCCCTTTCAACTCCCTAGTTCTTGAATTGTTTATGACACTGTTAATTTCAGTGACATCAATCTTTAAACCCATAAATCTAGCATAATATGTAATAGGTCACATAATAGATTTAGGAATATAATGCCCACACAAGAGATTTTGGAATATTATGAGTGCCCAAGGGACTCTTGTGTCTATACCTAAGACTCTCTATACATAAACTAAATTGTGTATCTTTATCACCATATGTATTCATGTAGATCATTTCCATTAACTTTGTCATCATACTCATTGTCCTCCATTGTTTTCCCATTTTTTGACCATTCCCCCTCTAAAAATGTACCTCCTTTCCTTGCCTTTCTTAGGTTTCCCATCATCTTCCACGTCAAGATGTACCTCCTTCCCTTGTCTCCCTTAGCATTCCCATCATCCTCCATCTCAAGATATACCTCTTTTCCTTGCCTCCCTTAGCTTCCCATCATCCTCCAACCTCCTCTCCGTGTCTCCCTTAGCTTTCCCATCATCCTCCATACATTCATATATGCCTTAGGATCTTTGAAAATCTGATTTCAATGGCTTTGGTACTGACATAATGAAAACGAGTGTCCCAACCTATGGCTATGCATTGCATGAACTCTAGATTGATGTTGCAAGATGATCTTCTTGTCCACATGATCATATTGCACTAGATTCCCTTGTTTTTTGACATCTGTAGCTCTTTGCCTCCCCTTTGTCCCCTCTCTCAATTCTTAGTGTTCACCAACAAGCACCACCACCAGCTCCACACAAAGGTACATGAGTGCATTGGCCCTCAACTACACACAACATGAGCACAAGGTTCATTACTATATTGGATCAACAAACACCTTCATGGGCACTAACAATGCTTTGTACCAGTTAATCACTCATAGTATGACTCTCAGAAAAGTCTCGTTGCCTCTCACACTCGACCTATTACCTCTAACTTTCACACTGACTCATACTCTCTAACTTGACCTATTACTACTAACTTTCACACTGACTCACACTCTCTAACTTACAACCTCATTTTGACTCTCTTGCTCTCACTTTCTCTCTCTCGTTCTCTAAGTCTCTCCTTGATTCTCACTCTTGAGCTCCCCTCATTATCACTTTTGCTCTCTCACTCCTCTACTCCCTCATTCTCACTCTCCAACATGTACTCACTCCCTCGCTCATGCCGACGCTCTCAATCTCGCTCACTCTCACACTCTCCCTCCTCCCCATTCTCACTCTTGCTGCTTCCACACTCTCATACTCCATACAACTTGCTCTTGCTCCCTCCCACTCACTATTCCAATTTCCTTGACTCTTGCCTCCCTCACTCTACCTTTGGCCTTGTTCCACTCGGCCAAGCTCGGTGGCCTCTACCCTCGATCTTGTTCCATACTCATCCAAGCTCGATGGCCTCCCACATCTTGGATCCATTGGGGCCTGCCCTCCCTCCCATTACTCAACTAGATCAATTGGCGCATCTTAGGGATTTCTAATTTTTGAGCAAATCCATCTGAGCATTTGAGCAAATTGGATCAGAATGTAGTTTTTTTGTGTCAAAGTTTATGAAAACAATCCAAGTGTATGGACCCCTTTTGTAAAGAAAGGGGTCATATTGCTTAAGAAAAGAAATGGATATCCTCATTTCTGACTAAACAAGTTTTCTAACTCTTGAAGTTCATGAAATGAGGCCATGATTATGAAACCGTTTTGTAAATGAAGGGTCCATATTGCTCAATAAAAGAAGTGGTTATCCTTGTAAACTAATAAACCACAACAATCAATAACCAAAAAACAAATCTTCAAATAAGTTTTCAATCTATGCAAATGAAAATGAAGACATGATTTATCACAGAAGACATGTTCAAACTTTTGTGATGTAAAATCATCCTTCAAAATGTCCTACCACAATTATCAAGTGGAGAATAATTAGCACACTATCCTTGTGGTTCAAATTACTTATGGAAAAAAGGATTTCTTATATCCAATCCAAGGTGCAAAAGGAAATGTAACAAATATAGCCAAATTTTAAGTCAATATTTTACACTCATAGTTTGGTATTTTGCTACTAGTTGTGTTGAGTTCATGTTATTTCAAATAAGTTTCCTACAAAGCGTCCTGCCACAATTACCAACAAGTGGAGAAACAAACCAAAAATTTATACAAGGAGAAATGCAAAAGGCTCCAAAAACATTGTTCTTGTGGTTCAAAATCTTCATGGAAAAAAGGATTATTATAGATATCTTTTCATTTTGTATTCAACATCATGAAGGTTTAGTCTTCAAAAAAATACTATTTTTGTGGTTCAAAATCCTCATGGAAAAAGGATTATTATAATAGCCCTTCCATTTTCTATTGACCATCATGAAAGTACAGTCTCCAAAAACTAAACCTCAAGGCATGCGGGACAATGCCTGGAATATCTCTTTTTTACTCAGGGTGGCTTAGTGAACAAACATATTATTTCTGCTATCCAATCCAAGGTATGAAAGGAAGATGTAATAAATATGTTTGCATGGAATATAGGCATCCAATTTGCATGATCATCCAATGAAGTCTTCACAATTGCAAGAAGGAAATGGAGAAATGTCAACCTTGTATTCAATACCTTTTTGCATTGATCCTTCTGTAGAAACAATGAACTCAGCATGCTCCATGGCCTTCACGACTGTTGCATCCTTAACAATGCATTTCATGACCAATGACCTCTGAATTCTATCTTCCATTTCTTTGGAGATTTTGTTTTGCCATCTAATTGCTTTGCCATCTCGACGCCGAGGTCGATCTTCATGCAATACTATTGTTTCATCATGGGCTTGAATTGGTGAAGCACAACTTGCACCCACCATCAGAGTTGACACTCCTAATATGACAAACCCTGAGTTTGTCAACCTGGCAATCTCTACACTTGTCAAGGATGCTCCTGATTGAACCTTCCACCTTCCTGGTGATGGTCCTGGAATACCTATAATGCTAGTTGATGGCTTCCACGTGTGGGTTACATCATTTCCACAAAACCAAATCATTTGGGAGCACACTCCAATTGGTGTTTGAATCCTCCCAAAGAATGAGTGCAACAACTCCACGTCGACTTTCACGATCCTTTATATTGACAAGCTTGCTACATTTTCCTCCTTGTCCAAGCCAATCCTGGCAACGGACTTGGCTTGTTACCGGAACTCTTCATAATGCCCAATTTGCATCATGCACTTCATATTCTTGTACACTGTTGGAATCATCATCCTCAAAACTCTCTTCTTATTTTGGAGACATGGAGTATCTTTTCTTATTTGCATAACTATACTCAGGGCGATGACTATCATCCTCACATATATTTGAAGGCATTGACTTTGGCCTTTTCCTTCGCACAGTCTTGTCATCTCCATCATTAAAACATACTTCAGATGCAACACCCATTTCCTTTGCAACATCACTTGTTAGATCAACAACTGTTTTGGCACTAATGTCAATCCGAGATTTTGAAGATCTTTTTTTAAAGGTCTCTAGACTCGGTCCACTTCCGATGAGCTGGCCCTTCAAAAAAGATGTGTATCTAGAGCTTTGTAAAATTGCATTTGAGAGGTCACTAATAGAGGCATTGTAGAGACCAACATATATGACATGGTTCAATCCAGCCCTCCAACTACCATGAATAGACTCTACTAGATTTGATCGAGGTATCAAGTACTTCTCGTTATCTAACATACTCTGCAAACCAAGAATTGCAGAGATTGTAATGGCAAAATTACATTATTAACATGATTTAAAAAAAATTCAAGAGAAATACAAAACCAACCTCTAATGTAGTGGCCCCAATGGGAAATCCTAGCATGCCACCATGCAAACCAAGTTTCAAGCCATGGCAAGTCTGAATCACTTGCATGGCCTGCATTCCACCATGCCCTTAGGCTTCTCATTTCGACTTTTGCAGCTTGCTCTATAGAGGCATCCTTCCAACGTCTACATCGGATTTTAAATTCCTCTTGGCTGCCAACTTTTATACATGCCTTTGCATGGGAATGAAGACTTTGCTCCCAATGGAAAAGGCAAGAACACTCTTTCCCTTCCATTATATTGTTAGGGCCACTGTTGAAAGTGGCACATATAGCTCTCCAGTTGGCTTGGGCCTCATCTGCCATGAACTTTTTGAAATCTACATTGTCAAACCCTTCTGAAACCATTACTTTGCTGAGAGTATCCCAAAATAGAATTTGTGCGTTAGTATCTTCCACCTTGAAGTCACAAGTTGCAATTGTTTACAACTCTTGGATAAAAGGATTATACACATGGCAAGCCATGGTAGTCCAATCTTTCATTCGCTTCAAAAAGTCAAACAACACCCAACAATGACCCAATTCTCCTTCGGGTCTCATTTTATTTATCAAATCAACCCTTGAACGAGAACCTTGGGTAGACATTTTAAATACATGACACCTGCTGAATGAACTATGTTGCAATTGTCTAGGAAACACTACACTTTGGAAATAATTATATCTACAATGTCTTTTCAAGTATAAAATTCCATCTAGCCCATCTGACACAAGTCGAGAGTCACGTCGACCCTTCTCAATCCATCTTGATAATCTATACACAGACATAAAGTTGGTCAATATTCATTGTAATAACATACTTTAATAAACCAATGCAATAACAAATATTATGGTAATTACCTTCTTTTGTCAAGCAAAGGTTCACATTGTTTTAGCAAATCTTGTAGCTCAACATCCGACATCTTAATCCCATCTTGCACTTTCTTAGACAATAAAGTTTCCATAATAATGTCTTGGACAATTATATTTTGTATCCCTTTAGGGCATACAGCACCACCAACCCTCACCATTTCAGAAACTTTGGTTTTAATGGCATCCTTTGTTCTCCTAGTCAAACCATCTCCAATGGGATGGTTATGATGGCCATGGTGTATGACTGCATGAGTAAGATTCACACCATCTCTACATTCTTGCATGCAGAGTAACATTTCACAGTAACATCTCTCTAAGCAAATTGGTGGACGACCACATTGTATACATAATAAGGAGCCATATGATTCAATTGACACATTTTTTGGGGCCACTCTAATCAATCTCCCATCCCATTGTGTCTCATTCTCTATCCCAATTCTTGTTTTATAACCACAAGTTGCATTTATACAATGGAGGTGACCTCCACATTCCTTTCTATGAACCACACCAGGAAATACTATATTTTTTGTAATAGGATCACTCCAAACATGACCATGAAATTTTGAATCCGTACCTTTTGTGCAATGTTTCACTAAAGTAGCTGGTAATATTAAAAAAGTCTTTGAAACACCCTTTGAAGAGAAATCCTAAGGCCCTTTGAATGGCAAAACAAGGTCTCACAAACGACCAAAAAAAGGGTAGAGGGGCCTCACAGAAGGCCGTGATATTGCGGCCTCCTATGAAGCCCCTTTGCCCTTTTTTTAATCTTTCATATATTCCCTTTACTCCATTTAAAAAAATGAGAAAATGGGGCTTCACGAAGCCCATGATATCACAGCCTCCAATGAGTCCTCTCCACTCATTCCTTTTTACCTCCACAAAAGCTACCTTAAGAACGGAAAATTCCATTTCTCATCATGAACATCAATCTTGTTGTGGTGATAAGAGTGCTTGTACATTGATTTCCTAGATGCACATTTGCATCCCTTCATAGGGACAAAGCAAATGAAGGGCCATACAAATGAAGGACAAAGCATTCCTTCATGCCACTTTAGCCCCTTATGAAAACTTTTTGAAGGGGGGGAAATTTGAGCAAAGGGGGATCCTTGGAAACCTTGATATCGTGGCATCTAGGAAGCCCCCTTCTCATTTTTTCCTCCTTTCATAGGGCATTTTTAACAGCATATTGCACCTTCAAATCTATTAAAAGTCATGCACCAAAAAAGGACCATATAGCGTCTTCCACAAGGCGGAGACATTAGGAAAAAAAAGAGCTCATTTTGAGGCCTTTTAGGGTTTAGAAAAATAGGCTCTCGACCAATCAAAAGAGGGCCAATGTAACGTTGGAAAATACCAAAAACCATGTAAATTTTAAAAATAAGTCATTCAAAATCTTTTTCTCTTATTATGTCTGACATATGTGATCTTCAAAAGATGATTTTCTGTGCAAAATTTGGTGATTTTGACATCGCTAGCGCATCCGAAGCAGGCTAAACCCCCAAAGCGATCCCAAAGACACCGAAAATTGATGCCTAAAACCCAAAAAAGAGCCAAAATGCCCATAATGGGGGATTTGTAGTAATCCCACATTTTGGGTATTTTGGCCCTTTTTCGAGCCTCCAAGCGTCAGTTTTTGCTGTCTCCAAGGTCGATGTGTGGGTGTAGGCCTGCTCTGGACATGCTGGCGATGCGAGAATCAGCAAATTTTGCACAAAATATCAAGGATCTTATATATGCATTTAATGTGAAGCCTGATTACTCAGTAAGAAACAACCAACAGTGCATTGGAACTGTCTCGTCTTTTCGTGCATTCAACTTCTATCCATCCTGAATTGGCAAAGCGAGAAGTAGTATCTTTTTATGTTGGAAGGGAGAAGATATGCCTCTAGCTTTCTGCGCTGCTACCACATAAGATACTGTGGCCCCCCCTCTCCTAGCTCGGAGAGCGGACAGGGAGTGTCCATTTTTGTCATGTGGTGTTGGAGCTTCTTTCAAGATGGAAGATGCTCTGACTTGCTAAGGGCCCCTGTATCACTTTTCAGAACTGACTGGCAGCGTTCAGAGGAGAAAGTATTCTCTTTGGCAAGTTCAGGGAAAGTGTCCTCAAATGTCAAATCAGCATACCATTTTTTATGTGATCAAAGATCCGGACTTGACAGGCCGCCACTTCTGTCTTCTTCTTCCATGTCATCATCAAAGTATTTTCCAAGGTCTTTTCAAAAATCAAGTCTAAGTGGTGGGTGGGGGAATCTAGCCTCTAGATCTCTATCCCCATCTTCATCTCCATCCTTTATTTCCATCCTCTTCCAATTGTTTCTCTCTGATGCACTTTAGTACTACATCCAACTTGAGACATTTGGAAGTACATATTATAGGAAACAATGATGTGTCAGTAAAATTGAAATAGGAGTTAAAAATGGGTTGATTTAAGTGGGAAGAATGTTACCTGAATCATTTTGTGCCAATCATGTGAGCTTTAGACCACTTGGTTTTCCATTTGAAGTAAATGCTCCTTTTAAGTTATAAATGTACCCAGTTGAGAATTTCACACCCACAATAACACTCGTCTCCTCTACTTTTGTCAACACCCTTGATGGCATTAGTAAAATCACCTTGTAAATGTGGTTTTGTTTTTGTCCAAAAGACTCTTTTGGTTTTTTTCACTTTCAAGTTAGGTCATGCCTTTGGGTTGTCTCTATCAATCATATGTTTCCACAAACTTTTTGACACATTTTTGAATACATGCATTGGGTCCAATAGATATGTGACTTTATGTTGCCTCCCAATCCAGCTCTGTTAACCCAGTATGAGAAGGATGACTTTGCTTGTCAAAAGGGCTTAGAGGAGGAGAAAAAAAAAGTATGGCTACTAGTGAAATAGATAAATTGTAGTCATATAGGAGAGAGCTGACAGACTTTCAAAGTGAGATATCTTCACGTGTGGCTCATTATGGAAGATTTCCACCCCAGGAAGTGCAAGCCATTTGGAATAAACAAAGTGTTATGCAGGAGAAAATTTATCAATCCTTACTTCTCTTCTGTAATCTTAACTACATCGATGAGGATGAGATGAGCTCTTGAATGGGTTGAATTTAGATAGAGAGAGAAAATAGATATGCCTTCCAGTGAGAGGCTTATTGTAACTTTTGGTGTTTTTCAACACCTTTATAAATATTGTGAGAGTTTGCTACTTCCACTTGTAACTTTTGAAAGTGTTCCCTAAACACTATTGCAAATATGAAGAGAGTTTACAATTGCTAAATCTTATTTTTTTGTGTAACTTATCTCAGGCTTATTGTAACTTTTGGTGTTTGTCAACACCTTTATAAATATGGTGAGAGTTTCCTTAATACTATAACTTTTGAAGGTGTCTATTAACACCATTAAATATTAAGAGAGTTTACAACTGCTGAATCTTATTTTTTCGTGTAGCTTATCTAGGCTACATTAAATTTTATAATTTTAGTTTCATCTCCTTTAAAACTATATAAAAAAATGCTTGTTTTTATGTTTTTATATATGCTTTGAAGATTGGGTTTCTCTTAAATTTTATCCAAAAACTAGTCCAAAAGTATATGTAAAAATGAATTTATACATTGACAAGTCCAAAATTAATGAAATAAGTGTTTATCGAGGTTAGATGGCTATTGGCCAGTTGGCTGGATGAAGGTGCCAGAGCTCATTTGCATAGCGTTTTGTATAAAACTTCGTTTGGTGGTTTTTGAGTAATATATGAGTAGACCTCCTCAATTTTTTTTAAAAAAACCATAGCCATATATCATAATTTATGACAATGTATTACGCTTTATGGCTCACTAAAAGGCAACCCAGCCTTGTAATGAACTTTAAATTTGAAGAATGTTTCAACCCTTTAGCAAATTTAGGGCCAGTATTCATTTTCATTAGCCAATACACAAGGACATTAGGCTACACAATTAGATTTATGGATAACGCTAATTGGCTATGTAAGGTACATGATGTGCCATAATGTGGATAGTACCAAACTACACATGCTATGTGTCCAACTAAAATCAGCTCAATGTGCATGAAAAAACTTATGTACAATAGGATTATTGCAATGGTTGATGTGGCTAATTTGGGCCATTTTGGCCACTAGTTTGAGCCACTACTGATGGTTGGTTTGAGCCATCATGATGGTTGTTGTGGCTAGCTAGGGCCATTGTTGTGCATTAGGAGAGAAATGGGGTCTCAAAAGGGCCTCGTAAGGAAAGGATTAACAAATGGATTAAGGCTAATGAAAGGTCCATGGTATGGTCCAAAAGAGTCCTAACCCCCCCTACCTAGGTCGGTTAAGCCCACAAGCCTACCCCACCTCTTAGGGTTAATGTTTGCTTGGGTGTAGCAATTTTTTGTGAGGTTCAGGGCATCTTTTGTATATAGTTATTTTGCTTAACCCATAACTTAGGCATTGCTCAATGGAATTTGGCAAACTTGGTCTTCAAGTGTAGTTCGCATTCCAAACTTGAACATGAGACTAGCACAATATGTAATAAAGATTTGGAATGAGATCATTAAAGCATTACAAGTGCTACCTTGCATGTGAACCATGCATCCTGAAGAGTATAGGATATAATAATTTATTCAAAAGTTTACATCAAAAATTTGTTCCACACATACATGCAACCAAGTAATCATTCAAAAGTAAACTACATGAGGTTCTTCTCAACCAAATGACACACCCAATTGAGAACATTAGGTATGGTTTAAGGGGCCTCCAATGTTGTGCTAAAATTATGCATACCCATTTGAGGTAACACTTTGTAACTTTTTCTTGATTTGTTGAAATTCAAAACGATTGAAAAAATGAAACCCAAACTAGTGGGACTACTACATGGTGGTCTTAAAACATTGATAGTTAGTGATAGTGGTATTTAGATTCACCCTAGAATGGAAGAATTTGAAAATTCCTGGTGGAAGGTCACATAATTCCCAAGTATTATTCTTGTACAAAGCTTCCATTTCTTCATTCATAGTAGTTTGCTATTCTGGCTTGTCAATTGCATCTCCGAAGTACACTGGCTCTTTTGTAGCCATGATGGTAGTCATAAGAGCATAATTGGTGGTTTCAACCTCAATTTCTTTGCCTTTCTGAGCATATGTCAATTTGGCTGGGGGTCTGATTTCCCTAGTAGACCGACTGAGTTGTTGTGGTTCTTCTCAGGATGCTTTTGGCAATTCTTTCTCTTCTTCATCAACCTTTTCTATAAATAACTATGTAATGGGTGCGTCTATTCCTTGTGTATTTGAGGGTTCCATTTTGATTCCTCATCAAAGATTACATCCCATGAGATAAGACCTTTCGGTTGATGGGATCATACAATTTGTATGCTTTACTTTCTTCACTGTAGCCAACCATGATGCATTTACGTGACTTTGTATCCAATTTCCTATGATGGTCGTCATGTATGTGGGCATATAATATGCAGAGATGCCCAATGTGTGGCTTGTGTCCAGTGAATGCTTCATAAGGTGTCATACCCTGAATTGGTTTGGTCGGAAGCTGATTAAGCAAGTAGTTTGGAGTGGTTATTGCTTCTGCCCAATATTGATTTGGAAGATGCCTTTCACTGAGCATTGCTCTAGCATTGTCTGATAAAGTACCATTCTTCTTTCAGAACTTACATTCTGTTGAGGAGTATCTGCACATGTGAATTGTCTTCAAATGCCATTGCTTCTGCAAAACTTCATGAATGCTAAAGACATGTATTCACCTCCTGTGTCAGACCTCATGACTTCAATCTTTCTGGCTGTCTGGTTTTCTACCATGGCTTTGAATCTAGAAAATACTTCAGATTTCTCTTTCAGAAAGTAGACTTAACAAAATTTACTGTAGTCATCGATGAAAGTCAAGTAGTAAAGGGGACCATTGATGTTGCGGGTCTGAGGATAACCCCATACATCTGTGTGTATCAAATCAAGAATACCTCTTGCTTGAGAGGTAATTCTGCCAAAGTTGGTTTGCTTTTGTTTACCGAAGCAGCATGCTTCACAAAATTTTCCAAGAAACTGAAGCTTAGGAATTCCAATTGCCATATTCTGATTTTTGAGCTCCATTAAGCTTTTGAAATTGACATGTCCATATCTCTTATGCCATTTTGTAGAAAGCAGAATCTGTTGTGGTTGAGCTGACATGGAATGCAAATCTGGTACTATAGTAGCTAGCATTCTGAACAAGCATCCTTCCTTGACTACTTTTCCTACTAGCTGATATCCTCTAAATTTGTTTCTGATTGTGCATTCATCTCCATCAAAGATGACTTGATAATTGTGTTCCGTCATTTGACCTACTGACAAGAGGTTCTTGCTGAGCTTTGGAACATAGAGTACATCTTTCACCAATTCTTTCGTACCAGTGAAATTGTTCATAGGGACAATGCCTTTCCCTTGAATGGGATTCGGTGTATTATCTACTATGTAGATGACATTCTTCTCTCCTTCCAATGGTTTGGTCTCTACTATGAACCAGGGCTTGCTGTTTTGTCATATGAGATGATGCACCACTGTCAATGTACCAAGGATCGTGATTTGGTTGATCGACTTGACAACTTAATTTCTCTTGTGAATTGCAATCTTTGTCAAGATATACTATTTTAGTCTTCTGCATATCCTCGTTTGCAAGGAACATATTCTCAATTTCATTTACATAATGACTGTGAATAGAATGTCCACCACGATGATTTACTCTTCCTCAAAAATTCCCTCGATTGCTGCTAGATTGATCACCTTGGTTGTACTGCTTCTTGTGGCAATCTCTTTCATAGTGTCCAAACTTATGACAGTAATTTCACTAAATGTTTAACACATTGGTGGATGCATTTCCTTATCCTTGGAATCTTCCTTGGTTAGAATGATTTTCTCTTTGCTGATGCTGATGTTGCTAATGTTGATTCTGACTTTAATGCTGACTTTATTGTTGATGATGAACACTTCCTTGGATTGATCTACCTCTGCCTCTACCTCTGCCTTTGCTTCTATCTGAAGCTATCACTGGAATGACCTTTGCATGTGTGAATGGCTTGCGTCTTGAGTTCTTTACCAAGTAGTAGTTCTTCCAGTGTCGGAATTTGCCATTGGATGGCAACACTCTGGACTAGATTCTCGTATCCCTCTCCTAGTCCACTGTGGATGACTTGAACCATTTATGTTGGATTCATGGTCTCTCATGTTGTGCTACTATGAGTTGATTGTTGTAATCTTTGATCCTGAGTACATAAGAATGACCGGTTTCATGCTGTTGTGGAAACTCTGGTTGACTTGGTTTCTCAGTGTGATAATCGTGGAAGTGTTCTTGGACTCATAGAGAGCTGCGATCATATCCTGTGCTTCTTTTGATGTCTTGATGGTGTTGAGCTGTCCTAGCATGACATCTTGCATATTCTGCTTGATCAAATGATATGCATACTTGTATTTCTTGTCCCATTCTACCTATCCTTGGGCAATGGTAGGATCTGCTACAAGTGCGGACACTGTTGGTGTAGCTAGAGATCCCACTGCTAGTGCTGTGACAACAAGTGGAGTAGAGGAGCTACTGGTTAGATCCTCCAACAATCTAGGTGTAGATCCATCGACATACTCCCATTTTTCTTGAAGTACAATAATGGTCTCCATTTGGTATTTCCATGTGCCGTAATTGGAGTTGTCTAGCTTAGAAGATGCCTCCATTGCTAGTCATAGACATGGTGCAAGAAATCTACTCAAAGTGTCTGTGAAATCACTAACTGAATCAACTGCAAAACACTAATTGTATCAAGTGAAATATGAACCATTGGAGAAGATAAAACTTCAAAATATAATCCAACCTATTACAAGGCTTGTGGCAAAAGATGTTAGGAATAGCCAAAAGACTTTACAAGGCTTGATATAACATGCAAAATACCGGAAAATAGCCAAATAGGCTTTACAATGATGGCATGTGTGTGTAAAATCAAATCATGTGCAATCTGTCTACTGAACAATTGGTTAATGTCTCTGAACACTTTGAATTCTGCTCATGAACTATGGAACGTCAGGTCTTAGGTAATGTGATGATGAGAAACCACATGTGAGCATTGGGACTAACTCTGAATAGGAACTATTTAGAATTTTTTTGTCATGGCTTCGATGTTAGAACAAATTGATGAAGGTATACCTATGTTTGTGTGTGCTTGTGTGTCCACTGTCACACCTATGTGGTGAGTGTGCTTGTAGTAGGTGTGATTGATGATGTGTCAGTCAGTAGATGTGAGGTTGAAAGGTTCTAGTGGATGATTGAGAGATTTATAGAGAGATTAGTGGAGTGATTTGTGGATCTGGGATGCTCTCTCTTAAGCTCACATACAATGTATCACTGGCCTATATATTCCTACTTCCTCTCATGAATAAATAACACTTTCTCCTTCATTGTTGATCTCATCATGTCTTCCTTTGAGTTACTTCATTTGGTATCAGAGCAATATGATCCACCATGAGCCTAGTATCCCAAATCCTAGTTAGATGCCACATCATCATCCCTACCAAACCTCTTTCTTCCTCTTCACCATTTTCCCCAAATTTGAGCTGACCTTGGGAGCTCAAATTCTTAGCATATAGTACACCATTTGGAGCGTCCTTCTAGCTGTAGAACCTTCATGATAAGATGAACTTCTGGCTAAGAGAGATTTTAGAATAGATGCTTCTATTGCTCGTGTCGCATCTCTTCCTACTCGGCAAAATTGCATCTCATCTAGGACCTATGGTTACAATCTCTAAAATTCCTTCCGGCTTGGGTTTAGCAATTTGTGAGGAGGCTTCAGCTCAAAGCTGAGCTCATTTGGTCGCATACCCAAGCCGGCAAAGTTCAGGTTTGCTATTGCTGCCCCTGGAAGAAGTGCGACATATTTTGCCCATGCTTTGCTGAGCACCTTCTTTGATAAACCAACTCCTTTCTACCACGAAAGCCCTCTAAGATCTTGCTCCATCAGGTCAAATTTCATGGTCAAAGGAGTGTTGCAATTTCTTCTATGATTTTGGTCAAAATTTGTTGCAAAAGGTGTTTACTAGTCAACAAACATTGGGGCTTTTACTATTTTCTAGAAGTATACTCAGTATTTGTGTTGCTTGAAGCAGTTGTTGATGCATGACAAGTATATAATCATATTATGTTCAAGATACGTCTACTCAAAACTTGATAAGTTTGAGAGAGGGACACTTGTAGACTGGCAAACTAGAATCAAGTTTGTCCTCATGACTATCTTTGATGAATGTTTCTTTGATCACCTCATGACTATCTTTGATGAATGTTTCTTTGATCATCTTCTATTGTTGCTTGAAATGAATGTCATATATATGGATGACATAATCATGGCATTTGTGCCACTTTTTGTAAAGGGAGTAGACACTACCTAGAAAGGTAAGACCCGTAACGAATTCACAGAGATAAAGAAAATCGCTCACAGTGTTGGCTTTTGGAAGAGAATAGCTAATGTAGCCGATGCAATGAGGCCGATATGGTTTGCCATTTGAAAACTAGATGTGAAAGGTTCAAGTTTGGGCAGTGCTTACATGGCTAGGTGGACTACTGAGCAAGACCTATTGAAGGAAAATGGAAGATCCACAAGTAACGGCATTGGCTACAGCACCAATCGTCGTGCCACTTTGCAAAAGATGTTTTGAAAGAAATGGAATAAGTCTCCCATATGAGGAGAAGGCATTTGAGTAGCTCGATTATCCGGTAGGTCTTGGTTTGGACACCAGATGGGAGCCATGTGTGGCCTGATGGCTGGACAGAGTTGGCACACTGCCAACTAGGCTACATGCAAGTGCAGGAAGGCATCCCATGACTGACCACGTTGAGGGTAGATGGAGCATTTCCCGAGGCAACCCACTCTCGGGTTGCAGGGCCCGTTTGGAGCCCCAGATGATCTCGAATGGCTCTAGGCCCAAATGGAGACCATAGGTTAGTTGCTTTATTTTACGCCACAATTCTATCGTGTGGTCGGTGGCCTATTTCGGGACCGACCCCCAGTCGATAGTTTTGGGCGGACTGGGTCGGTCACCCAATTGGGTCCAACTGACTACGACTAATGGCTATATAAGAGCAAGATCATGAAGCCCATTTCATCACTGGCTACAGCAACCCTGATTCCTTAGCATCCAGCCTCCGTCCTCTACTGTTTCTAGCTCGCCATCGAAGCTTCTTTCATAGGAGTGCACAGCTGGGAGGCAGCGCCATCTATTGTATCAGTTCTACAGTAATCAAATTTTTGATTCTCCATACTATCTGTTTTTCTCTCTTGCATACGAGATCCTATTATCTGTTGAGCACAGACGTTGTATTGTTTTCTTACAATGGGGTCTCAAAAGGGCCTCCAATTAGTGTTTCGTAATTTCAAGGGATTAGAGAGGGATTTGAGGTGTACCAATGAGTGCTCCTTTGTGTGGGGCAATGGTATGTTGAGGTGGAGGGATGGCAGGCATGCAGAGATCCCCTATTGGCTATTCCTCTTACATTTGAATTATAGAATAGTGACAAATAGTTTACTAGTTTATTTTAAATTTTATGTAGGAAGCAATGTGAAGAAAGTAAAAGTTTATGATTGCCAAGTTAAAAAATGAGTTCAAAATAAGCTAGATCCATTACACACTTCTCATGAGTCATGGAGATGTGGAAGCTTCTACAGCATAGACATGACAATGGTAGGTACATCTAGTTATACTTGAATCTAATTTGCTACATTTGGTCTATTTTTGATGAAAAGCCAAAGGGGGGAGATAGGGAGATGGTGGATTAGATTTATATTAAAATCTATTAGGGACCCAATAACTTCCATATTCAATTACTTTTAGAAGATTAATCATTGTCCCTTTTCATGTCCATATGCCATCATACATACACCATCCTTGAAATTTGGCATCATAGGAAAGTCATGAAAGAGTCATGAAAGTCATGCTAACTTGTTTTCAGGATAGTCTAGTAAAAATCACCCACTTATGGTACTAATGATCTAGACCCATCCTATCTCAAAAGGAAATACAAAGCCCAACTCAAAAAAGGATGCAAAGAAAATGCTTGCATCATTATGAATGGATTACAAGTCAATTCATGCATGTCCCAATGATTGTACTCTTTAAAGAGGAACATACTAGCACTCTACAACTTGCCCACATTGTGGTGCACCTTGCGATAAGACACATAAGGACAAATGTTTCTGGGAAAGGTATTGCGATACATGCCCATCTTAACATGCATCTCACACTGGTTTTGTTGTGGATTGTCAGTTGGATTGGCATTCTTGCAACCGCTCCATGGATGGAATATTAAGGATCCCTATAGATGGAAAGGCTCGGGGAAATGTAGAAAAGAAGTGGCCTAGTTTTGGACTTGAGCCTAATCATTTGCATCTTGGGCTAGTTTGGATGGTGTTAATCCTTTTGGACATCAGTCCACATCATGATCCATGTGGCCAGTCATAGTCATAATACACAACCTTGGTTGACCATAAAGAAGGGGCATTTCATGTTGGCACTCATTGTGCCAAGCAAGAACAAGGTGAAGAACATGGATTTGTATGTAGCCCCTTTGGTGGAAAAGTGGCAAATTCTATGGAATGGCATGCAGGAGGTCAATTACATTTCAAGCCTCTCAGTCAATGTCATTTTAACATGGACCATGCATGATTATCTTGGATTGCATGATTGCTCAGGTACAAAAATTATATTCCTTGTAGCTCACCAAAATTGATTTGCAATTGACTGTATTTGTATTTCACTTCTCAAGGATGTATCTTGTGTTCTTGCATTTTAATAGGTTAGCAAGTGCCCGGTAGGTACAAATTGTGAGATAGTTTGTGTAGTCGATACTCAAAAGATATTTTGAAGATAGTACACAAGAAGCACAGGAAGTTTCTTCCTATGGGCCATCCATATCATTTGGATCCTATCTTTTGGGGAGTAAGAATTAGCTCCTATTCCTCCAGTTATTAGATCTTGCAATTTTGGACTCATAATGTGAGATGAAAGATTTAGAATAAAGAATTGGTAGAGGCTGAGATGACTAGATTACTAAAGTAACAGATGCAAGACCATAATGCGAGACATGTGAGACATGTAAGATGGTGAGTACATTGAAATCTATAAAATAAAATGATGGAACACAAGAATGATATAATTATTAGAATCTCATCATGAGATATTTTTTTAATATAATAAGTTAGACTTGCTGATGCAAGACCGTAATGTAAGACATGTGCGATGATAGATTTTGAGTACATTGAAATCTATAAAACAAAGTGATGGAACACAAGAATGATATAATTATTAGATTCTCATCATAAGATATTTATTGTATATAATAAGTTAGACTTCAAAAAAAGTAAAACCGATTTAATAAATTTAGAGAGGTGAGTTGTTCATTGAGTGAAGTAAAAAATGAAAGACCGTAAATGTGAGAGACACATGAGATAATAGATTTTGAATCGATTTAAATCTATAAAATAAAGTGATTGAAGACAAGATTAATATAATTAAACTCCCTTCTTTCGTCCATCCTAGTCCTTCTACAAGCACATTCTTTGTTTATCACTCTTAATTTATCATCTCTCCACCCACCATGGATGTCCTTAGCATCATCGAAGATGTGGAGTCTTGAACCGACAGTCTCAAACAATGGGTTGCTGACCAAGCAGCAAGGAGAGATGCAAGAATTCGACACGGATGGAGAGAGAGGAATTTGATGCACAGAGGCGGACAGAGAGGGAGGAGACTCATCAGAAGATAGAAGAGAGTGAAAGACTTTAATAATGTATTATAAAAGCACGACAAGATCTCTTGGACTTCTTAAGCAACCTACTTATCGAAGCACTCAGTATGGCCGATTTGATCGGGATGCTGAAAGAACAATAAAGGCCTCCCAAAGAGATTATAAAGAAAAAATCTGTGACTGCTTGAATTTCTTCCTTCATTGTAATTATGTTGAGGATACGAAAGTGGAGTCCGTGGAAGATTGGATTGTTGAGAAGATAAGAGATACTAATGATGAGATCTTCTAGTGTGATCTCGGCCTCTATGTTCTGTCCATCATGACTGCTTGAATTTCTTCCTTCATTGTAATTATGTTGAGGATACGGAGGTGGAGTCCGTGGAAGATTGGATTGTTGAGAAGATAAGAGATACTAATGATAAGATCTTCTAGTGTGATCTCAGCCTCTATGGCTTGTAATAGTTTTGTATTCTTTGCAACAAGCTTGGTAGGGATGAGCAGATCATATTAGAATTGCTAATACAATTTATTTTTTTAGAATTGCTAATACAATAATAATACAAATTGAATAAATATCATAAGTAAATATCCTAATGTATTGTAACATTTAACATAAGTTTAAAAAACACTATCATTAGTCAACACAAACAAGATAAAAATATTCAAGAACTCATGTTTCTTTCTACATGCTTTACAACTGAATAGAGTCTGATGAGTCCTCTTGAGGCTACGATGCTCTAAGAGTACATTGAGTCTCTACTTCTTGTGTGGATGGTGTACATTGAGTTTCTACTTCTGGTGCAATCGGGATAGACTCAATCTCTTCCTCTTTTGCAAGATGTGATGTTGTAGATGCACATTGAGTCTCTACTTCTTTGTGTAGGAAGAATGCCTTGAGTCTCTAATTCAAGTGGAGAATTCAAGTGGAGACTGTAATACTTCTGCTTGAGGCTCTGATGCAGAAGGAGACTGAATTGTCTCTTGTTTTTTTTGGCTCCCTCAGGTTCTTCATTGAGTCCATCATGTTGTTTCCCAATGGTAGCAGTTAGGTAGTGAACAGTCTTAGCCATAAAATCTTGTAGCTCGAGCTTTGTATATGCTTCTATTGAGACATGTTCAAAATTTTCATTGAGGGACAACATGAAGCTGTAGGAAACTCTCCACCCACTACTAAACTTGTCTTTTTGCTCCACTGTGAGGCATGTCTGATTGGTCTTGATGCTCCCTGATTTTCATAATCGCAGATACTAACTTGTTTGCAGACCTGTCCATCATCACATATGACAAAGTGAATTTGTGTAGTAAATAGTAAGATGCATGTTCATAATGATATGATAAAAGAACACTTACTTGAACACCCCATGAAAGCCTGTAAATGAATTGACAAACCAACAATGGTTGTCATAAAGATCCCATACTATCAGGCTCTAATGTGAGCTACATCACCAATAAAGAGCGATGAGATTTATCACAATATTAAGTATTAATTGACACAATATTACAAATAAAAGAGTAAAAGAAAGATTGAGATGATAATACTTCTCATAATATGGCGTAAAGATGACTAGCATGCCATCCAAGTCTAAAGGTTGTAGCATTGAACAAACATCATCTACCTTCTTCTTGGTATCACTAAGTATAGCTAAAAGGAGAGAATCGAGCATACACACGCGATTCTATACTAATCTAGGAAAGTGAGATATAACTGTAGTACAGTAATAAATAAACAAATGTTAGAAGTAGATTGAATCAAATGATTGAAATATCAAGCCAAGAGATGTTCATATCAAACATGAGGATGGCCATCATGACTTTGTCATTAGCCTCTTTCAAAGGTTCAGAGAGGATTGTAACTTTCTCGCTACCAAATGTCAAAATATGAGGTGGCTTGCTAATGATAACCCTGACCTCAGAAGAGCTCCCCATTTCGTCTAATACAGTAGGACAACTTATGGGCGTAGCAACCAATGTTTCCTCTGGATGCTCCACCATGTTATCAATAAATGCCTTAATGATAGATGACATAAATGCATGTAGATGCAAGTCTGTATATGTCAACAATGAGGTTTCACTGCCGCTCAAATTATATATTTTAGCAAGGACCAAAAAGCAGTTATATCCGACTCTCCACCCACAACTGTGGCCATCATTCTGCTTCGTTGTGGGGCATGTTACATACTCTATTTGATCTTCTAAGTCACCTTCCATTTGCATAAGTGCATCTACAGCACCTACCAACTTCCGAGCCGATCTACACATCAAAATAGATAACATAAATGAATGTGCGCATTGCATAGGATGCATCTCATTGACGTAATTGTGACACAGGTAGGTTATACTTCTTCTGACACACTGCCATGGATAGATGCTATTGAATTGACAAAGAAACATTGCTTGGCTAAGATGTCCACAGTCACCAAGCTCCAATGTGAGCTGCATTATCCAATTAAGAATAATTATTATTTGACATAATCCTCCACAATGTAAGAGATAAGCTAAGTAGGGATTGATACTCACTCCTCATGATATGCAGTAAAGATAACTCATGCTGCAGTCAAATCAATAGGTTGCAACCACTTAAAAACATCATCTATGGTCTTTTGCTTATTGCTAAGTTTTTAGAAACAAGAGGATCGACCATAAATGCACATCTCTGTATATATAGGGGAAGCTATTCTAAAACCATACTGTAATAAAAAGAAAAGAATATTAGTTTATTTGATCCAATGGAAATACAAAAGCATAAAGTCAAGAAAAAGTTTGGACCACATTCTCTCTTGTCCCTCTTTCTTGAGTATATACCATTGTAAATCTTAAGCTCTTTGCCATATTGTTTTTCTAGGGTAACAGACATTTTTTCCTTGTCATCTTTATCAGCAAATATGACTATGTTACATAGTCCCACTCTACCAATGGTGGTATGTAATATTCTGTCAAGGAGTTAACGAATGTCATCTGGTGATATTTCATAGACAAAGAAAAGCTGAGGCCTCCCCCAAGCAGTGTCATCAGACAAGAAATCATTCAATGAAACTCCCTTGCACTCAACACTCTTTCCAGACTCTGAAATGATCTCATGTATGAAAAAAAAGCCCTTGTTCAAAGTTTTTTCTTTTCTGAGAGTGTGCTTATTGATGAATTTTTGTGCATATGCATACACATTTTCCGGAATGTCACTTGCCATAGAAGGAGTAATTTTAGATCTATCATCTTCTACCTTCACCCATTTATGCACCCAAGACTTCTGTTTAGCCCACAGTAAAGTTGAAGCCATCTGCCTCACAATGCTATGATCAATTTTACATTGGCTAATTGGAATATTTTTTTCTGCCAGCAAATATTCAATTGCACTCTTTACTGCATCACGCTTGACGTGTTGGATGATGCAATCTTCCATGCAATGATCTTAATTTTTTTTGCCAAAAAACCATTCTTTGAACATTAATTTCTCTGCAGCAAGACTTGCGTATTTGTCTGGCAAGTTTCTTAGAGGCCTCCACATCCAAGCCGTCATCTCTTTTTTCTCAATCTTAATCAATGATGGAGTCTCATATGTGACATCTCCCTTCTCACATGCAAGACACACGTCTTTTATCTGATTAAAAACTTCATCACTATGGAAAAGTATGCTTGTGTAGTCTTGATACATGTCCCTTACTGTCTTAAATCTTGTAATCACCTCTGTCCTTTCCTGCTATCCCCTTGGTATAATGGCACACAAGCATGTGTAGAAGTCAACAAGATTATCCACTTCCACTTTAGTTGCAGTTCTTTTGAGAGTGGTCACAAGAGAATGAAAAGCTCTCCATATGGTCCTAGCTTTGAGCAACATCTCTAAAGCGGAATTGATCTTTTGTAGTGCATGAATATCATGATTAAGTCTTTTCGACTCAATCAAATATTTTTTCTCGTTCTTGAAGATACAAATGCATGTAGAATAGCAGTGGAATTGAGGCACACTCGTGAAGGTTTGATAAGTAATTTCTCCTTTGTTGTATGCCTCTCTAGAACGCTCATTACAAGCATAGGCATAGTGCTGACCATCTATTGCCTCAAATGTGCAATGAGCTAAGAAATCTCTCTTGCAATCCTTTATATGTCGTTCTGGATCATTCACTAAACTCTGCCCTTCTTGAAGTGAGGGAACTTGTTTTGCAAGGAACTTAGTGAATTGCATCTCAAAATCTATAGGCTGAAAGAAATTGATGGATTGACTAGAATCTCCTTTGACTGGCCAAAATGCCCTTGGACGGAGTACCAAATTAGAAACAACTAGTTTTTTCCATCAATCAAAGCCTGAAAAATCTTTTCAGCATAGACAATATCTAAGGTCCTGCTGTTGGTGAAGACGCTTGCTTTGACCACCATTGAAGCATCTAAAACTTGAGTCTTCTAGCCCCATATATATCATGGATCCTCATCTGCAGCCTCATTCAAGCAAAGACTTAGATTCTTTATTGATAACATTTCTGCTTCTGAATCTAACTCCATTTCAAGACACTTCGCATCGTCTTCATGTTCTTCCTCTTCTCTTCTTTGCCCTTTCTTTGTATATGAATGACCTCTTTTTTGAGTTATAGGACTTGGAACTGTAGCTCGTGAAGTACTCGCCTTTTGCATTTGACATCGAGGTTTATTGTTTAGGGGCTCTATGTGAACCGCTTTAGATCGCCCTACTTCTTCTTCTATTGCCTCAACTTCAGGTATACTCAAGGGATACACTTGTTCTGTTATTCCATCAACTTCATGAGTTACACCATCTAAGTGAGCAATACCATGAATGAGAGATGCATGTGCATGTCCTCTGTCTCATCTGATGCATGTCGTGTCTCAGCCAATTCGATTCCTATCTGAGATGCATGTGCATGTTCTGTATCATTTGATGCATGTCGTGTCTTAGCCAATTCAATTCCTATCTCAGATGTAGATCCCTTATAAGCATCCATGTGTACAAGACCGTCATCCAACGCTACAATGTGTTCTGTCTGATCCACTCTATTCTTGCACCTTAGATCCGTCCACCAATGAAGTTGAACCTTGTTCAATGACACCCTGAAAGTATTCAAAGATTCTCTTTGACTGCGTTTTTCTTGCTTCCTCAATGGGAAATTCCTCCCACACATGTTGAAGGATCTCCCATGCAGGAACCAATTCAGGAAATCTAGGAGCTTTTGGTGGCGGCATCACAAAGTGCATTGCATCTTTCTTTGAAAGAAGAAACAATCTGTTGCTCATTCTTGACTTTGTGTAAATCATCATTGTATTGGTATCTTTTTCAATTTTTATTCCTAGTAAGGTGCCCCCTTGAATCAAATTGCTCTTTGAGAAAGATACATCTGATGCCCACTCATCTTTCTCCAACTCTCTCTTTGTCATCACTAGAATGAGATTTCCTTTGCTCAGTACCAAGAACCATGCTTTCTTTGTTGTGTCAACAATGGTCCAGTTTGTGAAGTCCTTTGGGGCATAAATTCTTTCGTATTTCAGTGTCATACCATTGACAAATGCTGTAGCCTCAAGATCCATCCTATATTAAAGCACAACAAAAATTTTAGGTACAAAAAATATAATGCTTTTGCATGAAAACTACAATGACTTTGATAAATCAAAAGTACAATGAGTCCCATTGATACACCTCAAGTTTTCATTCTTCCCAATCATATAAGTGTCAATTTCATGCTTTGTGAATAGCCTAAAAGGCTTTACGTGGCTTAGATACCTGCATAAATGTGAAAAAAAATGAGGATTTACAATGAACTTGTGGATAGTGTAAAATGAAATAAAGTACAATCGAATACAAATCTGAAGTCTGTCTGATATAAGTGCAATATGCTCTATCAACTCCCACAACTGGTACAAATATAATCTGCTCTGTCCAATCCCATAACTGATTCAACCGTAATCTGTCCTGTCCACTGATACAACTTCCAATCATCTTGAAAGTCTTAAAACCTTAATCCTTGCTTAAATGGTAGGGTTGTTGTGAGTGTGAGACTGAATGTGAACGAATGGACTGACTTTGATTAGGAACTAGTCGGGAAATTTTGAGCATGGCTTTGATTGGTTTTTTTGGAGTTCTCTCCTCTAAGGGCAACTAATCTATTCTAATCTAGACTACACCAACTATCGAAGTAAAGAAAAGCAAGAAATAATTTCTTTTCCATTGTTCTTTTTAATATGCTTAGGTTGCGAGTTAAAAGCAAGAAATAATCTATTTTCCATTGTTCTTTTTTGTTGCAACTTTAAAAAAGATAAAATTTTTATTTATAAAAACTAATTTACTTACAACTCATAAGAATTTAACATTCACATTAATAAGAAGTTAAAATCTTAATAAATTTAAATTTGACTTTATGAAAAATAACAAAAACTAAAAATTTAAATTGACTCCAAACCCTAAACCCTAACCCCTAACCCCCAATTCTGAAACCCAAACCCTCAAACCCCGAAGGAGATAGAGCAAATGAAGAATGCCCATGATAACACCATTCAAATATTGAGAAAGAGTGAAGGTGGTGGTGGTGGTCAGATGAGAGTGAATGAAGATGGCACCCAAGCGACAAGTGACGACAGAAAGGACATTCTGAACAATCAAATATTTGGATCGCTCATTTCTATGATGATAGAAAAGGACATTCAAACAAGCAAATGTTTGGATTGCCCATTTGTACTAAACTCACTGTAAAGGAAAAAATAAATTATTGAAAAGGCCACAACAGATCCTTTGTACAAAGACACATCCAGAGCAATATTTCTTGTAAAACTTATTTTAATGTAAATTTGCAAGCATAGCTATTGGTATTTTTTGGAGTACAAAAGAGGCATCATGTCTCATGTCTATATAAACCTTTTAATTTCTTGAATATTCAAGAGTGTTATAGTTTTTTGCATTGAAAGTAAAAAGAGTCGTGCAAGTCTCTTGTGTAGATATTTTTTAAATTTTGCAAATCCTCAATAGCATGGTTTTTCATGGATTTAAACTAATAACTCAGATTTTTTAATATAAGAATACGATTCTTATACAAGAAATACAAATTTAGGATTTAATAGTAGTTTTTGCAATATTAGTGCAACATTGTAGAGAGATATTTTGAAATGTATTATGTGGAAATGACAGTGCCAGAAAGTAAACTTTTGATTCTTGAATGACATTTTCATAAAGTAAACTTTTCTTTTGGGAAGGATTTTAAGGAATAGTCCAAATGTAGACATATGAGTCCAAAATTAATGAAATAAGTGTTGATAGTAGCATCCATAATAGCCTGCTTACTGGACACGGAAAAAACAGCATTCCTACTAACCGAAGCCTCATATGTGGCTACCCAAATCCTATGTAGTATCGCGTATCTGATAATGTTCCATAGTTCAGTTCTATCCGCTCCTAGATCCACGCCAAACATAGCACCTCCCTTGGATATGAACTCCAAACCCAGCGTCTTAGCACAGAGTGTTCGAACGGTGCTCCACACATTCCTCACCCACAGACACCCCCAAAATAGCTGCGTAATGGTTTCAGTAGAGGATCTACAGATCTAACATCTATCATCCACCTGTAGCCAAGGGACATGGCTGCCAACCGGGAAGTGGCCACCCACTATTCTCCACACAAAAAAGTTCACCTTGCTAAAGGGGGTAGCTTTCCAGGCCCGTTCTACTCTTCCTCTCCAAGTGTGCTTCAAATCACTTCTTAGCCATCTGTCATTGGCCTTCTGGAACCAATCCTCATTATGCGTTAGGAGTCTGTCCATTATCTTCGCAGTTAGCTTATGAAGGGGTATTCCCAGCCCCCATTCCCACTTGTCCGCTATGGAACCAATCGAGGGTTGAGCATTAGAGGGCCATTCACGTGGGATCCTACTCAAGTGTGTTTAATCCTAACTATTTTCATTAAGGCATTAAGCGTCGTAGACAATGACTGATTACAACCAAGGGAGAAGTGAAATTTTATGATCATTTAACCATGTATTAAGATATGACAATTTGATATATGAATAGTTCCGTTCACATTTAAGCCATCCGTAGTTTCATATGGTCTTTATATTGGATTTTCATACTTATGGCCCCTTAGGAATGTTATTTATGGCCATTATGACTCAAACGTCCTAACTTGAGATATAATAGTCCTTAAGACTTTAGGGCCATCTGTGGCTCAGTGGAAAGCCAGCCTTTGTTATGCTCATGTGCCTTCCAGAGCCGTCTTTTAGTTTAGTCGGGAACTCTGCGGGGTGTTGCATAAAATCGTTGCGGATGCTGGCAATTGAACTAACCTTATATTAAGGTTGTCGAGTGCATTCTGTAGGCGCAACTGCATATCTCTTCACATCAGTGCAGTAGTTGTAAATCATATAATTTTGCTTCACCCATTTAAGTTTGCTTTGCTGCTCTGTATCCAAGGTTTGGTATGTTGCTTTGTTCCACCATTTTCCAGAGGAGCAGCTCGGAGTTGCAGATTCCGTGCAGGCGTCCAGTTTGTAATTGGTGTAGGATACAGCGAAAGGTGCTTGTGTCCAATTGATCTTGACAAGTCCACCTCTAGTTGCCCAGTTATCTCCGTTCCAAATGCTGGAATATATTCTCATGGGCTGCTTGTTGAGATAGAGAACGCCAGCGGCTTCGGTATTGGCGAATTGTCGGATAGGAACTCCATCTACTGAAAAGCTGCATTCCATCACTTCAGAGCGTCAGATTGTGTAAGGGAGTTTCCTTAATGGCTGGCGAATACGGCAACTTGTATTGAAGATGCAGTGCAGCGGACAGAGGCGTACACGATTTGTTCTGGATTCCAAAGCACAGAGTACATGTGAAAGTGGGCAGTAGGATCGAACCACAAGTAGGTTCGTTGCTCCCTACCACCCACCCCATTGGAAAAGACGTTGGTTTGTAGGATGTAAGGTTCGCCGGACACGTTACCGAGAAATTCAAAATCCAGTTCATCGTGATTGGAAGTCCGAGAAGCGAACTGCAAGCGCCAGTCAGCAAACGCTTTAGATCCAGAAGGCAAGCATGCGAGAAGAAAACAAACTTAGAAAGGTCTATAAGCGTGTAAGCGGTGAACAAAATGATACAGAACTTACATAGTAGGCCGTGACGGTGCCGGCTGAATTGCCAGCAACGAGTTTGATTTGCATATCAAAGTTTCCAAATAGATATCTGACTTTGGATGCAAACCCGGACGCTGCATTCATAAAAAAATAAACATGCAAAGAGGTAAAGGGTGAATTCGCTACTATCTTTAGGAATCACTAGACCTGATAAGCTCTTTAGAAAGGCTGGAAACATTATCATGATAAGCTGTTCTAAATGGCTGGAAACGTTACCATGGGAAGGCTAGAAGATTACCAGACGATTGGTCCAATGAGAGCTGCATAACTTGGCCATTGTTGAAGGTCTTAGCGTGGTCTGGAGCGCCATGGGTGATATAAAAATCGTCAGTGAAGAGAGTGGCAGAATTGCCATGGAGGGCGGCAAGGAAAGCGAGGAAAGGGAAGAGGAGGGGCGCAAGACCAAGTGACATGAAGGGAAGCAAAGGAAGCTAGCTGAGGAGGTGGGTGGCGGACAATGTTTAGCGTAAGGTTGATAGAATATGGGATTTATATATAGAGCGTGGGAATATTCATACCTTGAAGATGGTGGAATCCAGCCTGCCCTTCTCTAAATTGACTTACACTTATTTTCTTTTTCACGCGGTATTCTAGCCACTTTATGCTCACCAGCTGGCTCTCCTTGAAATTGAAATTTGAGGAAGAACCTTGAGACCCATAAGATCTAGACCCACTAAATCAAAGCTTGTCGCTCTTTTCCCACAAAAGATCTAGACATGCTAGATCAAAGCATTTTCCAATACAACAAACCTCCTTTAATGAAAGGAATTCTAAGGAGAAAGGAAACCTTTTATGACCATTAACAACTAACAGAAAATCAAACACTAACCTACTTTTAATAAGGTGATCTTGGAAAAAAGAAAAGAAAAACTTACCCTTGCCCTAGATTAGATTTTAAAAAGAGTACTTTTCATAGACCCTTAGTAGGGCCAAAAAACTTTGTAGGTGCATACTAGGGGCTAAAATTAGCGGGGGGGATATTGCACCTCCAGAGCCTCCAAGACACAAAAGAATGCCTTAGGGTTGGATATTCCCTTTGAGAAAATTGAATCCCAGCTACTTGCTATTTCTCTCTAGGGAGTATCCTCTCCAAGGAAATCCCCTTATACATCACCGAGACATAACCATCATAAGGGGGCTACAGCTCCACTGAGCTAAACAATCTAAAAATACCCAAAAATATTTTCCTAATAGTGCTCTAACTACAACTAGTCACTATTTTCCAAGAATCATCCATGTTAGGTGATGTCAACGTTGCAGGTTGCATGGTGCACTTGGATTTATCACACTACTTCCTCTCCATTGAATACTACCAGTGAATATTTTCATGTGAATACTATCGATGAAAATTTTCCAAGAATCATCCATGTTATAGGCTATGACAATTGCAGATCACATGGTGGTAATTGGATCCATCACATTACCTTCCTCCAAATGCTGGCCACGTGACAAAACCCAACAACATTAAAGGTTTCTCTCCAATACAACTTCACCCATTTTGAGATTTCATGCTTCCTCTTCCATCAATTCTTGGAAAAAAATTGTGGACAATTAGCTTTGGGAAATAAATTATTGTTCTCTACTCTAAATTAAAGCACATTTGTTGAAGAAAATCTTGCATCGGGATCTTTGCCTAGATTGGTTTCCAAACAAGAATTTAGGTCAATTGGGCAATTTGGAAGGATGGAACACCAATCCTAACATTGCAAAATGACACACATATTTTGAAGGTTTTAATAAGAGCATGCTACATGCACTATTAGAGAACCCTAAATCATTGGTATCCTAAGAATCAATTTGGAAAGACCCTTTTACACAGGCTATCTTACACGTTCCTTAGATATCATGACCTCCTTGGGTCCTTACCATCTCATTGAGGTCTCATTTAGCCACTATACGGTCACACAACTATTTGCCACTACTTGCAGTGCATGTTTAATCATGGGCCTCCAATTACCCTTATTCTACCATTGCCACATAATGGGTCTCTAGTTACCCTTATCACATCAACATATACATAATTTTCAATAGATGTTAAAGGTGGTTAAAGGCTCACTCTTGCTTACCAATCATTCAAGTCATGGAAGCTTAGGTCATTGATCCACTAACCCTCCTCATTCAAAGTTAATTGAGAAATGCTAATCACAACACCTGAATGTTTTATTAGTGGACCACAACAAAAACTAAGTCAAGCCTATCATAAGTGACTATCAAATTTATGAATGCATCTAGGCCATGCGCCTAATATGATGATCCTAATTGCACGTGCTCTTACACAAATTTCACTGTCATACAACCAATTTATGTAAACTTGGGGCTTCTTCAAAAGCAATGGTAAGCTCACCTAGAATTTAAACTCTAAAAAAACAATTACTTTGAGTTTCACTCCTATGTCTAAGACTATAGTAAAATGATGTAGACTAAATGATGCACTTGCAAGCCATAAGGGCTACATCTCCACTTGTATCAATTAGTGGGGTAATAGTGCTTCCACCATAACATTTTACGTGGCTCTCTCTCTCTCTCTCTCTCTCTCTCTCTCTCTCTCTCTCTCTCTCACACACACACACACACACACAAGCACGCACTCACGCATGCATGCATGCATGCACATGTGTGTCCATTCATGCGTAGAGCATATGCGCATGCGCGCACACACACACTTGTTGAGATTTGAGATGGATCTATAATGAATGATGCAGGGTATTACACATTCCAACATACTGGGTTCAATTAAATTCCACTAAGAAAAGCCATAGTATGAAGATTAGATGATCGAGATTTAAAAACCTTACATTAAAAATTTATATATTTTGAAAATCTCAGAGTCAAACATCATTCATATGAGTTTGTATGGTTGTAAGACTTGTATCAACAATTATTCAATAGTATACGCTAAAGCATATTATTGTCTTTGATACCCTCAACCATCTTGTACAATGCCTAACATTATGATCTTTAAAGTTTATCCCATGTCTACTCAAGAAAGCAGCATGTCTAATAAGTACATATGTACTTTCCACCAAATATAAGAAAGAAAAAGCCATTTTTTATGGGCCAATAAGTCTTTTAAAGCATTTTGTAATACATCTATGTCATCACCATGAACTTTATGGTGAGAGGTCATGAGCACACTCTTCGCGGTTGTGTACATAAATGGGTATGGATTAATTCCCCAGACACATCAAGAAGGCTCCATTTAAAATAATACCACATGCATGTAGATAGCTTTGTGCCTGATTCTTTTCAACAAGCAACGTTTTTTTAAAACCTCTTGCAAATATGTACTTGATGAATTTTCTCCATTTGGAATGCCCCATCCCAATACTAAAATTTTTCAATGGATTGAAAAAGTGGGCATTTATATACTTGATTTCAAACCATGAAACTTGATAAGACTTTTTCCATGTTTGTCCCAAAGCATGTTTTTTTGTGGATAATCCTTAAAATAATGACCCCTATATGGACTACATCATTAAGAAAAACCAAATGTATACAACAATTTCTTATTTGTAGTCAAACCTCTTCTTTACTACATAATGTCACATGTAGGTTAAAAAGTCATGACTAGTATATTTGAAAGTATCTATGATTATTAATCATGACCTATGGATGTATCATAATCAATGTGGAGGAATTGCAAATGCGATGCACATGTTTGATGGCCCATAAATCTTTTCTAGATAGACTTTTATTGTATTTTTCAACAGCATAAAGTTTGAGATCATCATATACATTTATAATACATTATTATATGCACTTTTAATAAATTTGCAATGCACAAAAATGAGGATTTTATGTCTATATTATCACATGTGAAAACTATTCTCTACCCTTTTCTAGTATTTTCTTTCAAAGAGACTCATGAATTCAAGACTTCGCTTTAAACTGTAAGCATTTTCTAGATCTCAAATATCTCTACAAGCAACTCTTTCCAAATAATTTTCTTTTTAAAAGGCTAAAGTAAGTCAAAGTGGAGTCCCAAATAATGCCACGTTAGTGAGAATTTGTAGCTATCAGGCTGGAAACCATTCATTTAAATGTTATATAG
Organism: Dipteris shenzhenensis; assembly: GCF_047967505.1. Lineage (NCBI taxonomy): Eukaryota > Viridiplantae > Streptophyta > Polypodiopsida > Gleicheniales > Dipteridaceae > Dipteris > Dipteris shenzhenensis. The sequence goes on from NC_141621.1 coordinate 30,387,722, forward strand.
TTTACATTGGCATAAAGATCATAATTCACCTTTATTGAATTTGAGGCATTGTGAACATTATTGACACATTGTTCTAGCTTGAAATGTAAACTTTGGCAATTTAAATTTACAGTTGTTAATTATCAAACAAGGAAACATGCTCAAGTAGTAAAGCAAGCAGGATGATTTGAAACTTTTGTACCTGAGAGTTTTTAACAAGTTTTTGTTCACATTTTAAAAGGAATAGATATACTAGTTTTCCTTATCAATATTGAGAAGACAAAAGTCTCCCTGAGGATGCATCCCATGATATTTGACCCTAGGATGTAGTTCAAAAAATGTAGGGTAACGGTTAGTCCCCTAGTGTACTAACACAAGCCACACACTAACCTATATAGACCATGTGATCTAGGGATGTCTTGATCTAAGATATGGTAATATAGTGCTATAACAAACTAGTAAAGCTTTCCATAGCTTATTCTTTAATATTGTAACCATTGGTGAATTTCATATTTTGTTAGAATTTTTGTTTCAAAATTTGGCAAAATATTCTCAAGCATTCAAAAAAATTTCACCAAACTTAAAAAATAAATAATACTAGAAGCTACCACTTTTTATCATTCATAGGACACAATCCATGAACTAGGTGACATTCATTATGTTGTACAAATTGTTTAAGGATAACGATTTGACTTTTACAAGCATTCTAATAGTGAAATTCTAGATCATGTCAAAAGACTGATGTGTTGCTAAGGCTATATTACACAAATATACATCAATTAGATGAATTAATTTTCATAAGCATTCTTCCAGGAGAATCACAAACCATTGCCAAAGATTGTAGTGCTTCTAAGGCTAGATTTCCCAAATACACTTCAATGAGATGAATTGGTTTTCATAAGCATTCTGGCAAAGGAACTATAGACGATATCGAAAGGATGGAGTGCTTCAAAGGCTAGATTATAGAGATAGAATTCAATGAGATGAATTCATTTTCACAAGCACAAGGGAATTATAGACATGTCAAAAGAGTGGAGTGCTCTTGATAGATTGCACAAGTGCACTTCAATGATATGATTGACTTTCACAAGAATTCCCTCGTGGGAATTGTAGGCCATGTCAGTGGACTAGAGTGCTCCTAAGGCTAGATTTCAGGGTAAAGAATAAGAAGGGAACATAGTTATGGTAGTGTAGGTCATTGGGAAAAGATTTTAGGAACATAGATTTGGAACAATATGTCATTCAATATAAAGTTACAAATATTAGACCATGCTACCATTTTCAAGGATTCAATGGGTATACAAGTTTTTATAAGCTCAAATTTCAAAAACCTTATAGATAGGTTTAAATAACTTGTGTTGATCGATTTAAGTACTAGGAGGGCTGAATTTGGAGCTTGTATGAAAGAATTATGTCAATTTTTTGGCATTTTATCAAATTTAACGCGATAAATATTTTTGGAGCTTATATGAGAAAATTATGTTAATTTTTTTACTTTTTTATCAAATTTAAAGAGATAAATATAAGCCGAGGAAACTTGGAAAGGCCCTGGATTCACCATGGGTCTAATATATGCCCCTATTTTTCTCCTTGTTTAAACCTTTGCTAGATCATAGAAATCACTTTAATAAGATGAGTTGTTACATTCTTAAATTTATGCCACCTTGCACACTCCCTTTCATACAATACATGAGCTACTTACTATGTGAGCTTGGTAATTAGCCTAGTAGTCGTGATCATGGCTACAGTTCAACACCCCCCTTACACATAGCTAATCAATAAAAATTTGAGCCGCATAGTTGTGTCTAATGCATGCCAACTAGCTACTTACTCTACAAGAAAGCCCAGTGGTTCATTATACTTAAATTGGTGCCACCCTTGTAGAATCCCTTACACTCAGCCATCTTACTCCCTAGCACACTCCCTTGCAGTATACTCCCTTACACTCAGCCATCTTGCAACTTCCATCCCCTTAGTCTCACAATGGATCCCTCAGGGCACAACAAGTTCCAAGACTTTCCACCCAACCACTTCTCCCCAAAGGATCCCTCTGGCTTTCCATCCATCCCCTCCTTCCCAATGAATCACTCAAGCTCGCCATCTAGCTGCTCCCATCTTGAAATCATGAGACATGATCCCATCCAACTTCCCTCCAATCTTGAAATGGTGAGACAAAGTCCCATCCAGCTTCATATTCCCAATCTGGGCTCTCTTATCAATGCCACCAACATGACAAAAGAAGTGAATGTGAAGGAGGGATATATGTCTATCATACTCAAAAGTTTATATTAATGCAAGGATGATTGAAAAGGTGCTCAACATCCCTAGAGGGAGTTTGCAAGGTTGTTACTTTGAGAAGGCATGGAATAAAAAGGACCTTTTAGATTTATTCCCCAAATCTCAGATTAGTTGAGATGGTGGATTCAAGGCTTCGAGGTTTCCAGCAAATGTTTAGGCTTTTTTGAAGGAGAAAAGGCATTTCTTTCCTAACACAAGAGGAACCATGAAGTTCTGGCAGGTACTAGTAGAGCAATTGAATGGACATCTTGTGTCTTTCTCAAGGGAGATCTCCAAGAGCATGCTAAACAACTTGAAGAAGGTAAAGGATGGAAAATCCTTGAAATTGACATCTGAGCTAGTGTTACAACACCTAGTAGAGGAGGAAAAAGAAAAGGCTATGCAAGCACAATAGCAAGCTGAGGCCATTGAGGACCAAGCAAGAGAAGCTTTAAAAATGGTTGAGAAGGAAAGGGAGGGGAGAGAAGTTGCAAAGAGGCAGGTCAACACCTTGAAGGCACTAGAATGGATGAGAACCAATTAGAGGCCGATCGAGAAAAAAGGCCTACGCTAAAGTTACTGAAGAATTTCAAGACGTTGAACTGGAGATAATAGAATCAAATAGAGCTTTTACCATTAGTGAGAGCAAAATGGAGGAGTTGAAGGAGAACATCTGCGCTCTCAATATGAGGTAGGAAGACATCAAGAAACAACTTGCCCATATACAAGGTGAGATTGTGCTATTGACAGCCACATTAACTCCTGATCATGTAGCACTCATCATTGTCCAAAGCCTCTTTTAAAAAATCTTGAGCTATTACTGTAAGGTCAGTGCTAGTTTCATTGCGATCCTGCAATATGGTTAAACCAAAGGAATATCCTCTTATGATGTGCAAGGCCATATGAACATGCACACTCTACCGTGGGCACATAATAGATGAGTGATAGATCCGATAGCCCTAGTGTGGCCACCCTATGCATGTGTTTTACTTTGGGGTGTTTGTGCATGCAACCTGTGTATGCAAAGATTGTCATATGCCAATGCTTAATACATTGAGTTTAGACCAATTGTCCCTACCTATTAGAACTATCTATCCAAAGAAAGCATAGGTGTCACATGCATTGGCCACAAAAGAAAGGCTCCCTTTGATGAAGGGAAGATACAACCCCCTAATGAAAGGAAGAAGGAGCCCCTGCTTGATCAAGGGAAGATATAGCCCCCTAATGAAAGGAAGAAAATCCCATTGATGAAGGAAAAAAACATCATCAAAGAAGAGGCCCTTGCTTGATGAAGGGAAGGTACAGACCCCTGGTGAAAGGAAGAAGAAGCTCATTGATGACGAGAGAAGAAGCCCATTGATGAAGGGTTCTTCCCATTAGCTTCGAGCCATCCTCATGGTTTTACAGTACATTTTGAGATGCATGTTTTATTTTCATTACTTTTAATGAAACCACTTTGTTAGAGTTCTTGTATTTTTAAGATCTTCTAGACCAATTTTTAGCACTTTTGAACACATTTCTAGCACTGTTTAACTAGTTTGTAGCACCCTTTTAGCACTATTTGACCACAATAAGTCTATGATTTAGCGGATAAGCATAATTCCAACTAGGGCGGTGGATTTAAAACTAACATAAATATTAATTTCAAACATGTTCCCAACCCCACTAGTCTAGTCTTAAACATTAAATTAAACATGTTGTTCCAACCATTCGGCTGGTTTTAAAATATTAATTAAACTATAGCAAGTTCCAACCACTCAAGCTGGTTCAAACATTGGCTAGATGTATGATAAGACCATAAATTATTAAACTATTAAAAAATGCATCTAACAACCACTGGTTTTAAACTATTAATTACACTCTCATTTCACTAGAACAACATGCTATTCCAACCATTGGGTTGGTTTAAATAACAAGTTTGTTTTAAACCTGTGATGGCACGCTAAGAATATAAGTTAGAAAAAATGTAATTGCGTCAACCACCAAAGCTGGTAAGGTAACAAAGAAAATCAATTAGACTATAACAAATCATAATAGATGGTGGTTGTTTACTTCTGGCAAACTGTGAATGTAGCTTGTTAATATGGCCCTTGTCCCTAAAGGGGACCCCTCAAGGCTATATTGACTTTGGCCCTGTGTGAAATATAGCAGTGACATCATATGATGCAAAATATATACAAAGCTCATTACAGTTTTGTATATATTAACAATCTTGTATTCATAAGACCTACTGCAACCACCATGCTAGCTGGTGATGCAAAATACATGGCACTGCACGTGACCATTACAATGGCTAAAATTATTGTAGGCATTGTTGCCCATGTCAACCACCACGATGGTCAAGCGCACCAACCAGATGCATACAAAAGAATTTTTGAAGCCCTCAAATTAAGGCCAATCCTAACAAGACCAAAAGACCTTAAAGGTAATCCTAAAGCTTCACTGGAATTGGTAAATATCAGGATGTTTCAAATAAGACGAGCAAGTATTCATAAGATTGAAATTCATAACAAGGTTGTATATATTAACAAGCTTATATCACAAAAGGTGTTTTGTTGATAAAATTGCATCATTCATAAGACCAAGATTCATAATAATTTTGTATGTATTAACAAGCTTATATTACAATGTGTTATGTTGATACAAGTATGCTCAGTGAATCTTCTAGTGAAACCCTAACAGTCGCTTCTGAACCTCGACGAAGGAGCAGGGTGGGTCCGTCCTGCTGCCCAAGTCATAAAATGCACAGCTTGCCTTGGCTCACAATCTTGCAACATTAAACTAGTCGTATCCATGATCAAAGGAGTTGCAAGTTAAGGAGACAAGAAAAATGGATCCTGCTAGGCACCAGTGGGCTACCTAATCACATGAGGTAGTAAGCACCATAGCCATGACCAAAAAATTTGCAAGATGAGAAACCAACAGACAAGTCCCATTTATGCACGGGCCTCATACTATGACAAACGAGCTGCAATGTTAGATGGTGAAATTAGTTACCATAGCAAGTGCAACAACATCAAGAAGAATGACTAGTTACTCCTTCTTTTCCATGACCCATCATCTCTTCTTCTCCGAAACACTAAGGATGATGAGGTCAAAGCCTTCAACTATGGCAAAAGCAAGAGGCATGAAAGCTCAACCTTCAAGGAGTCACCGTTGCAAGTGCCATCAACAATAGGACAAAAGACACTGAGATTCTTTTAGGCGGGACATGAAAGTTGGTAGCTAGATTAGTATAAAAGGTTATTCTTATATGGAGTGCAGCCTGAGCACGATTGTAACCTAGGCATTCGGCTCCATGTAACTGAAGCTCTCTCTCTCTCTCTCTCTCTCTCTCTCTCTCTCTCTCTCTCTCTCTGAAATTCTGGGAAAGAATCCCTATGTTTCTTTCCAAGACAACATGATTGATAAGATTTCTTGACTTTATTAGTCACATGTGATAGTCCATACAATCATCAACTCCCTATGTAGCTTCACCAAACTTTAAAATTAACATGTCCAAATATTATGTGCCAAAGTTTAGTTTGATCAAATCTGACTAATAGCAACAAAATCATGCATGCAACTAGCACATAAAACATACTATGTTATATATTTGAGGTCACCATCAGGTAACCAATTGGAATATCATAGGTTCTCTCTATTACAAGCTTCTGACAATTCCCATAAGTCACATTGGGATCTTTCAATTGAATGTATGTACCAAGTAAGACTAAACCCTCTTAAGTATCATACGACAAGAGGAACTTGAATCCACCAACCATGACTTAGGACTTGAAAAAAACTATGAATCCTCCTTTTAATTTGAAGAAGAAGAGAACCTAGGCATATCAATGGCATGCCCCTTAGGGCAAGTCTGTCCAGTAAGTAACCTCAAGAAATACTAGAAACAATTCTTATCATTTTTAATAGGTCCATGAGATTCATCGTCAGCATACCCCTGGCTCTACATCTACCTCTACTAATAGGTGCATTGGCATTGCTTCCTCTTCGGCTATCTTTGCCTCTACCTACAAAGGTTACTTCACCCATGTAAGGCTTCAACTCGATGACATGGATTACTGCAATAAAATCATGGCTTTCTTTTCTTTGCATCACTTTTTGGTGATTGCACCTAGTATTTTCCTTTAGCAATTAAAGCATTGTCTTCTATGGCATTTTCAAGATTGGCACTCACTTGCTCCCTATGTTCTTCCTAAAGAAGATAACCAATTAGTTGTTCCCTTGCAGTAAGACTTGACACATATCATTGAAATGAATGATCCCTCCCATTTAAAAAGGAATGATTAAGTCTAAATCTTCAAATTTCTCCTTCACCTTAGTATCATGTGTTTAATACAACTTGGGGGTATAAATCCTAATTTTCATTTTAGTCACATAAAAATCCTACAAAGCCTTCCAACCCTTTGAAGTAGCTTTATATTACCCTCTCTTTCAAAAATATGACTCAATATGTAGAAGAACACAAAATAATTTGGTTCACTGTATGAATGCAAGAAAATAATTTATTGGGTTCCATATGTTGGGAAGAAGGGACTTTCTTAGTTAGCATGAAAGAAATGATATTTAGAGTGCTCAACACCGAGTGGAAAATATCTAACTGCAAGCAATGGTGGAATAATGGAGTAATAGATTTGGAAGAATCTGGAGTAGGTCTATTCTAAAAAAAATGTCTGCTCTTCTTTAGTTAATACTATATAAAGTAGTGTGGATTAACTCTAGAAGGAAGAGTATTGGTAAGGGAGATGGCAAACATGAAAGGTGATCTGGTCACAGAGCGGATAACTTTCACTTGTTTGTGGCTTGTCTCAATGCAAGAGGGTATGGAAGGCAACATAGATACACCTAGGAGAACCAATAAATTGTAAGAGAGTTTTACTTGGGAAACCTACATAGGTTAAATGGCAACTATGGACTTCATAGAAGCTCATGTTTTGGTTTATTAGAAACTATTTTCATTTTAATTATAAGTTTTGATGCTGATTTTTTGTCCTTGAATTGGTTTAATAAGAAAAGAGTAGAATTCAGAAAGTTGCAATGACTTATAATGAAGCACATGACAATTGCTTAAAAAATTAGATGAACATGAAGCTTAGTAACAAGCAAATAGTTCCCATGTTGAGAAACAGAAGAGACTGGACACTTCTTGAAGGCTCATCTAGTGTTTTGGGTTTACTTGTTGACAAGGAGAGGAGACAAACCCCCCTAGTATACCTATTGTATCTAGATGTATCCAGTGTTATGCACTACTAGAGATGTTTATGTTGAGGATTCATCTCAACATCATGCAGTATCATATGTGCATAGCACCAACACATAGAGTGCTAAAAAGTCACAAGGGTTGGAAACCCTAATCCTAACCCTAAAGGGTTTTGTATATATTTATTATTTTCAACTAATATAGTGTACAGCTAGTCATTTGTGGTGTCATGTGTTCTCTCTAGCTGTTCCCTCTCTACTCATCTCCACTCTTCTCCTCTCCCACTTCATATTTGCTCATGGTATCAAAGCATGGTTACGCCTTTCACTGAGGCAACATCCTTGTTGAAATTGTGAGAGAGATTGAGATTGAGAGCTCATCTTCTATCATTCCATTAGTGAGAGATATTTCTATCATTTCCAATTTTTCATTCATTTTCTCTTGAGAGATTTCTTTGAGAGAGAGTTAGTGGTCCTAAGGGAGAGAAAGAAAGAAAAGAAAATGAGAGAAAGAAATTTGTCTATTGCATATCGAGAGAGACACACATCATCATTGCCACATCACCCTTTTGGTCGCTCCACCTTGATCAAGGTGTATCTCTTGTTCCAAGAAGAATTTGAGGGTGCTCCAAAAAGGATAATCAATCAATCTTTTTGAGATCTACGCACTTGTTACATCATACACAGGTTTTGACACTTACATCACATACCTTTTAGCCTCGACACCAAATCCACTTCTTTAACATATTGAAGCCTCTTCGTCAATGCATCTGACCCCAACACCTAAAAGGAACACAGGAAAATAAACTATTTCTTGATTTTCATCACTCAACGGTTGGTCTAGCATAGATTAGTTTACCATAGGATAGACGTTTGAATTTTTCCAAGAAGCCAATCAAATCCATGCCCAAAAATTCCCGACTGGTTTCTACTCAGAGTCAGTCCCTTTGCACACATGCGATTTCACATCATAACATTTTCCTAAAACCCTACCGTCTACAGATCAATGAGTATATTTTAGATTTTTCAAAGGTATTGGCAGATTGTTCAGTTGGGAGATTGCACATGATTTCATTTTGCCCTCACATGCCATCATAGTAAAGACTTATTGGCTATTTTCAATACTTATACATGCTGTTTGAGCCTTGTAAAGCCTCTCGACTACTCTTGACATCATTTGCCACATAAGCCTTGTAATAGATTGGATATATATTACAATTCTAGCTTCACCAATAGTTCTAATTGCTGATACAGATAGTGTTTTTCACACACTTTTTTAGTACTATTTTGCATCATGTCTACCACTAGCAACCTCAATTTGGAGGCATCTGCTAAGCTGGACAACTCCAATTATAGTACATGGAAGTATCAAATGGAGACAATTCTTGTACTTCAAGTCAATTAAATTATGTAGATGGGTCTACACCGAGACCATCTAGTGAACCAACAACATCTCCCGCCATTGCCTGAACATAAACAGAAGGGTCTACATCTGCACCAATTGGGTCTACACTTGCACTAGATCTTGCCATTGCCTGAGCGTAGGCATATTGGGACAAGGAAGACAAGTATGCATATCATTTGGTCAAATAGAACATGCAAGATGTCATGCTTGGACAATTCAATATAGTCAAGACATCAAAAGAAGTATGGATACGTTTGCAACTCTTTATGAGTGTTAGAACGCTTCCAGGATTCTAACACTCAGAAACTAGATCAACTAGAGTTTCTGCAACATCAATGAGTGGTCATGCTTATGTACTCAAGAATAAGGATTACAACAATCAACTTGCAGCAGTAGGAGAGACTTTGAAACACGGTTCCATCCTGAATGGACTAGGAGATGGATACGAGACTCTAAAGTATTGCCATTCAAAGGCAAATTCCAACCGTGGAAGAGATACAATCAGTGTTACTTGGTGAGGAACTCAGGATGTAGGCCATTCAAGCAAGGAAAGTTATAATAAAAATTATATTTCTGATATATATCTTGCTTTGGACATTATTATTGTAGTTGAGTGTGACTATGGCAAAGTACTCCATAGGTGCGCACCGGACGTGACGGGGGTCCTAGTGGATACTTTATGTGGTTAGTTGGGGATGCCTGACTAGCTGTGTTTTGCCATGCTAGATGGTCGGTATTGTGGGTGATTCCATGTTAATACTGATGTCACTAGTGTTATTAGTGTTGTGCTTGATTATTGTGCTTTGTGCGCGGTTATGTTGGGATCAGTTGATTCGGTGATTCGTTCAATCGATTGTTAATAACTAATGTAATTGGTGGCTTGAGTACAGGTGATGGAACTCATAATGAGGACTGGAGGTAGTGCGAGGGTACTGATCGAGGTGTCGCATAGCGCATTATATATGGCCATGGGCCAATTTTGTATTTGTTTTATTATTGCAAGTTTGAACAATATATTTTGTAGTGGACATAATTCATTTTAGGCCCTAAGATGGCTATGTAAAGCAAATCCCTCATTTTTGGATGAGAGGGATAATTTTGGCTCCTTGGTGCTTCTATGAAATATCATAAATACTCTAGATGAGGAAGCGTGAGCCACTCATCTAGGGGGGGAGATTGTGCCCAGTCTACTGTCGCTCTCGTGCTGTGATTGTGCTCTTCTAGTTCTCCAATTGATTAAGTGGTCAATTTGTGTGTTGAAAAGATTACATTTTGTTGGTATTAGAGCCTTGGTGACGCTCTTGTGAAGGAGGAAGGCTACCTCGTGGTTCGTGTGAGAAGAAAAAGACACCTTGGAGAGAGAAGTTTTGTGGAGATTCCTAGAGGACAAGTTCATTTCTGTGCAGAATCAGAGCTCGTGGGGAAAGAAACTCAAAAAAAAAAAAAAAAAGATTGGCTGCGCATGTGTTTTGAAGGACAACAAAGCGTCGTCTGTGGTGCCTCGAATCAAAATTTTCAAGGAGCTCGAAAGCTCTACTAAAGGCTAAGGACTTCAACTTTTTCTTTGCCCACATGCCATGTCAACTTGCATGCCTTGTTCCTTGCGCTTGTGACAATCGCCTGCAGTCTGCAACAACTAAGGAGCCTAGAGTCCTCTACTCTAGAGTCTACAGCTGAGCGGCTCTATATCAAGCCCCACTGCCCCAACATCAAGGCAATATCTGGCGCTCTGCCATCACGGACAGCAAACAACAACGTGCAGCCATGCAGAGGCTATCCGAGCCTCTATCTCTACACCTTAGATATCTGTCAACGCGGTGCAGTCCTGAAGTATTCATAACTCTGCCATTTTATTTTTGGGAGAAGCAGCTTTACAGCGCATTCGCATGATGCCAGAGGCTATCTGAGCCTTTATTATTTGTTGGCAGTCCCCTAGAGACCTTGGTAGTCTCTTTTCTTCCTGCGCGACCCCGTTCGCAGGACCTGCAGCCGCCTGCAGGATTTTTGGCTTGCATGCCATCTCGAATTCCAGCCCTTGAGACCCGCGCCACCCTGCATCGCTTTCATAGCCTTGTATTAAAAGAAAAAGAGAGCTTTGAGTCCAGCCCGCAATTAAGCAGCCATCGCACGTCGCCTCAGTAGATTTTTGGCTTAAATACTCTTGGACTCTAAATTCCGAACAGAAGTATAGTGAAGTAGGGACTCTACCCATTGCATGACGCACTGAGATTTGAAGGCTTGCAGAAGACAACGTATCAAGTCCAAGGATGCTTTGACTGTACATAAGGTTCAAAAGGGCCTTTAAAGAGTTTTTTTTTTTTTAAAGAAAAAGAAGAAGAGAAAAATTCAACAAGCTACAGGGCTCCTATTAGCAATCGGAGCTCAACAAGGCAAAGATCAATACCAATTCTGAATGCTTGAATTAAGAAGGTGATTGGAACCACGAATCACCGAGCAATTAATTGGAGATCAGTCGAGCGCGGAGACGACTTTGAGCGACATCATTGGTCATATATCTCCCACTCTAGTTCTTCTTACCTCCAATCAAAGAGCGAGATAAGTGATTTCTTTGCTTTATATTTCATACACTTAGTATCTTTATCTTTCTCCGCTCTGCTTTATTTGTACTTATTGCATTATCATGGCACATTAGCCACAGCCACCCACGCTCCAAGAGCAACTAGATGCACTTCAGGCATAGTTGGCCAATGAGTGTGAGCATAGGGAGAGATTGGAAAAGAAAATCAATGGTAAGAAAAGGAAGAGACATTCATCTGATGATGAGTCATCCGACGATAATACTATTATCAAGACAGTCAAAGCCACACTAAGAGCACAAAATTCGAGAAAGGAAAGCAAGATAAGTAGAAAAGCTTTCTCATTTCAAAATTTCGATGGAAAGAAAGAAGCATGCATTGTCTTGTCTTGGATCACTCAGCTAGATGATTATTTTTCAGGGGAGAAATTCTTTGAAAAAGACAAGATAAAATGTGCTGCAAAACATTTAGTAGAGAGTGATGCACTTTGGTGGAACATCACTAAGCATAGTAAAAGGTGACCAAAATCTTGGAAGTCTTTTCAAAAGCTCATCAAGAGAGATTTTCTTCCCTCACATTTCAAAGCAAAAGCTAGACAACAGTGGGATACTTTCAGGCAATTCGATAAGGAAATGATCTCCACATACACTGATAGGTTTTGGCAAACGTTGATCCAATTACAGTCCTTAGAGAAAGTTAATGAGCGAGATCAACGCAAAAAGTATGTGGCAGGTCTAAAGTCTAAGTTGAGAGCCGAGATTAACATGTTTCATCCTCGCTCACTGAGCTCTGCAATTTCTCTTGCAATGAATTGTGAAAGGAAGAATGGGATCCCAAAAGAAGGGAAAGATTCAGAACGGCATGTACCTTTCCATAAGAAAAAGAGATTTGATAAAAAGCCTTTCTTTAAATCTAAAAATGGTTTTGCTCCACAGAAGGCAGATTCTTCTTCGAAGCCGAACAGTGGAAATTTTCCAAAGAAAGAAATAAGGTGTTTCAAGTGCAACAAGGTGGGACACATAGCCACTGAGTGTCCTGAAAGAAAGAAGACCCCGAGAGCGAAAGTGCACATGATTGACGACAAAGCAGCCAAGCAAGAAGGAGGTAAGTATAATTGTCATGCTCTTCTAAAAATGAAAGATTTATCATGATATTTCAAAATAGGAGCTCGTGAATTCCTAGAACATCGTCTAAAACACCTCCACAAGAAGTCTTGGTGAATTATCTTTGACACAAAGTCAACTCTCATAAGATAATTTTCCAAGAATCATAAGCATGTATATTGATGGCAACAAACTCTTTTTGATAGACTAGATATATGAATAGAATGTCAAAGATACTTTAGCTTGGTGTAGAGGAGCTCTATTTTTGGCATTGATGTAGGGTAAACTTGTGAAGAACAAGAAATATGTATTGCAAATAGTTTTTATGACTGACTGAAAGCTTGACTATCATATAGGTTGACAATAACAAGCTTATTCAAGGCTAGAAAATGTTGTTCCTAAGTGTTGTCAATATGTATGAGCATGTTAATTTGAAAGGCAGTACCTCGGCAGTACTTTTGTGCACTTTACGGCTTCACAATAGATATTCCTCCTTGAAGGATAAATACAACATCAAGCTGGTGCACACATACTATAATCATGGGAAGAGCATGGGAAGAATTGAAAAGCAGCATATCAATTGTAGCTACCGCCCATTTCAAAGTTTACGAAATGTTTCATGTTTCTCTAATAAAATTGCGCCTAGGTTTTTTTTTTAAATTAAAAAAAAATTCCTCTAAGTCAAAATGTGTGCATCTTTTTTAAGGGGGATGAGCATTTTTTTAGTGAAATCTTCAGAGTGTTTGAGCGAAGGGAAAAAGAAAGCTTCCAACTTTCACATCCAATGTCCAAATATAGTCATTCAGCCACTCAAATTGATCAGAAACCCCATTTGAGCACATCTATGGAGTTATATTTTAAAAAATTTTTCATGCATAGTATTGAATATTACATGTATTTTATGAGAGTGATATATAAGGCCAAGTTAATACTTATTTATAGTAATTTGAACTTCTTTAGAAACATATCCATAAATATATTGTTATTTATGCTATTAAAACACTAGAAAGATCTTGTCATATTGATATAAATATTTTAGTAAGTAATTATATATGTATAATATTATTACATTGAGAGTGATTATGAGGGATGTTTCTTAAAGGAATTATTTTTCAAAGGATGTCAATAAAGAAAAAAATTTATGTAATGTAAAATTGAATGAGTAACAATTCTGTATATTTTTATGATAAACGAATCTAGTTTTAGTGAAAATAAAAGTGTAAAAACCATGTTTCTTAAAGAAATACAATTTTTTAAATCTCTTGAAAAACATGCTCGAATAAACTTGCTCATAGGCTTTTGCTCGTAAAATTGACGCACGCCTTGAGTAGCCCATTAAATAGAAGGGCTTGCCCTAAAAATGAGAAATCATGGCAGCCTAAGAGCATCATGCAAGATAAGGTTCTCACCTTTTTCACATGGATACAAGCTCCTTTCAAGATATGGTTGCATGGATACGAGTTCTTTCCTAAGGTTCTCACCTTTTTGCATGGATACGAGTTCCTTTGCCACCATCTTTAGCTTCAATCGCGCTGCTTAATAGTGTTATTTACTAGCTCCTTTGTCACCGTCTTCAGCTTCAATCGTGTTGCTTGGCAATCGTGCTGCAGGTGCTCCTCTTTGTCAAAACCGCCACCGTTCTCGAGGTGCATGCTCCTATTCATTTTCCTCTTGGAGAGGGTCACTCTAACTTTGCTTTTCTACAAGGTCTCACGTGGGGACAAGGCAACGTGAAACAGGATGTGCTCTTTCTTCCTACTCCTTTTTGTGCTTGCAAAATTCAATGATCATCTCACCTTGTTCATGATTCGAAATTTGGTTCGGTAGGTAGGTCCCATTTCTATTCATTAGTTGTGTGTTGCAGGAGCGATCTCTCCAGTCCCTCCTCCCGCTTCCTCTCATCCTTCCCCGCCACTCTGCACCGATTCTGGCCTCACCAACGTTGCTGACGAGGCCTCTCCCATCTCGCTTTTGCAAGACGATCAGCGTTTCATGAGCCGCATCCGCCTTGAACCTGCATGGAGACTCCGGTCGATTTGATTACAGATCACACTATCCTCCATTCTTCCGTCAAAAGATTTGGGCTCTTGTATGGTCTTTGCTTGTTCTTTCCAGACGTCGGAAGGGGCAGGGGGACCTGAAAGGCACGTGCCAAAAATATACGAGCCGGCATTGTGTTACCAGACGCTATCTAATTGCCGAAAGAGAAATACGAGCAGGCCTTGAGTTACAAGATTTAGTGTAATAGCTTCGCCTCGCCCTTGCCCGCCTCCATTGCCTTGGGAATCTCGTGAAGCAGACACCCCACTCTCTCTCCGCCATAGCTTAGATTGCTTTGCCTGCAACCCACCTCACGTAGTCTTCCCTCAGACATGCTATCAGCCTTCTTAGGTCAGTGTTTGCTGTGATGTCGAACGAGCAAACCAACATATAAATAAGCCCATCGCCTGGGAAAAAATTTTAACTATTACTCGAATGTTTGGGCTCCTCCTCCTTACCACTAGTATGCTGTTCACTACAGATTTGAACAGCCCTTGGCACTGCTAAACCAACTGCTCCACGACCTGTTCCTCATACTATCGTCGTCCTAGCGAGCTTCCAACATAGCCACTAGTTGGGTGCTCAGGAATTACAACATGCATCCGCGTTGTCAATTATAAACCTCCTCATTGTTTGCCTCTTTAGTACAGAGAATATACTAAGCACCCCATCGGCTCTGGCTGCCTTGCCTCGTTGTTCAGCTCTTGCAGAGGACACCTCTCCCTTTCCCGATGGCTTACTGTCCTGCCTTGGTTGCTCTCAAAACCTAGCCAACGGCCTTAACATTGCCACTACAATTGCTCTTTGTATCAATCCACAGATGGATCGAGTGTTTCTTCTCTGCGTAGGTCGAATTCTAGGGTGGCGCTACACTCAAAACACTTTGACTTGCTACTATCCAACGGCAATTGAGGGAAGATCGCCCTTCCACCTCAATCTTTCCTGCTTCCCGCTTCATGGGCTCGCTCCCCAGATGCAGCCAACAAAGAGCTCGATTCTATAGCCAGTATATCAAAGTGTTGTATGTAGGCTTGCTTTCATCCTGCACCATAGCCAGCTTGCTTTTATGCTCCACTGCTCCTTGTCCTTCTCCCTACGTGACGGCTCTCAGCCTAGCCCAAGAAGAAAAGGAGGGGGAAAAGGATCATCACCGATGTTTTCATGTCGAGCCGCTGAAGCTCAGGAAGAACAAATGGATGAAGCCAAAAACCCGAGCGTGAGGGGGGCACATTGACTCTTGAGAAAGGAAGCGAGACGCTGCCTTACGACCTGCACCATTGAAGTCTGCCGTGACACGCTTTCACTGCGTTGCCTGTGACGCAGCTAATTACCCTTGATTGCGGCCACTTCCCTTTTTTATACGAGACCATTGCCTTTTGACCATGGTCAAGAATCTAGGCCCACACTTTAGGGGGCAATCAAAGTATGCTTTTGACCGTTCGTTAGATTATGATTCATTTAGTTGAGGCCAGATGCAGCCGTCAAAGAGCTCGATTCTACATGCAACAAATATTTCTTCGACTAAAAAGCAGGGTGGAGCTATGAACAGATGTAAAATGATGGAATGCGGTTCATTATTTGAAATGGAATTGGATAATGTGATATAATGCGATACAGTAGGTGTAAACTTGCTTTCAGTTCAAGAGTGATAGTCCAGAGACTTTGGAGTGTTTGGCCTCCTCCTCCCTTCTTTGCAAGTGAACATTAGTGATGGCTATCCTAGGATGATTCAATGGATGTTAAAGGGTGTGCACCCTTTGATTCAAAATTTCCCATGAGGCATAACTCTTTAAAATAGACACAATTCTATGCAATAGACATATAGAGGGACACTTCTATTTCTTTCAAGTAATAATCTTCATGTATTTCTTAGCAATTTTAAATTCCATAACATTTGTTCATATTTACATTATAGGCGAAAATAAGAAAAGATGATTACACCCCAGTATTCCATCATGGCCATATTAAGAAAAACAAAGAAGAGAGATATAGGAAGCAACCAGGAGGGAGCAACAGTCTCCTCCACAATCAGCTCATATTCACCCCACACAATACAATTGAACACTACTAAGGTCACACCCATACATACTAGATAAGAACTAACTATGGTTGAGTCAGTGTGACTCACCTTATTCACCTACTCATACAACAGGAACAATAACCGAGAGCTTGATTCCCAACACTTCCCCTCAAGCTAAAGTAGGGAGCATAACACCAAGTAGCTCTCTAAAGTATGTAAACTTATCTCTACCCAATGACTTGGTAAAGATATCTGCAACCTGATCTTCAGTCTTCACATGTATGAGATCAATCTTCTTTGATAGCACCATCTCTCTGATGAAATGGTAGTGTACCTCAATATGCTTAGTTCTAGCATGATAAACCGGATTACTTGCCAACTACACACTACTCATGTTATCACAATAAAGTCTGACTGGTTTTTCCACATGCAGTCCCAAATCCTACAAAAACTTTTGAAGCCAAGCAATCTCACATGCAGCCAATGCTGCACCTCTGTACTCTGCTTCTGTACTAGGCAATGCCACTGTGGGTTGCTTTTTGCTACTCCAGCTAACCATAGTACTTCCAAGGCTGAATGCATAACCACTGGTGGATCTCCTATCATAGGCACATCCTGCCCAATCTACATAGATCTGCGTATCCAACCAATTCTATATCCTTTCCATACTCATAAAAGAGTCCATACTGATATGTTGCCTTGACATAGCGCATAATCCTTCTCACCATGGCTTCTACAGAAACTGACTAATGAGTCCCATAGCATATATTAAATCAGGCTTGGTAATAGTCAGATAAATCAAGCTTCCAACCATCTACCTATACATGGTAATGTCATCAATCTCAGCTCTAGAATCAGCCATCATCTTTAAGTTTTGATCCAAGGGGATATCCATTGGTTTGCAATCCTTCATGCCAAACCTCTCTAGCATATTCAAGGCCTGACTCTCCTCATTCATGAGGAGGTATGTACCTACTTCCCTTGACTCCAGGTGTAGACACAAATGGTATACCCAGCTCACTATCCAAACTGTCACTACATGACAAATCATAGCCACAATTTGATGGCCCCAAGACATCATTTTTAGCTTGCGAAAGCACCTCAACAACCTTGGCTTTCCCTTTATCTCTCCCCCTCAATGACATAGCAGTGTCAGTGGAATTGCGTAACCTGCCAGACCAAGGATTCACTGTAGGAGAACCAGTAGATGTAGGCCTAGATATGGATGTACTAATTTGCTGATTTTTATCATATGCATGACCTGGAGATGCATCATTTGGAACAGCCACTTTCGGCTTGCCATACCAAGATTCTAGCTCATCAAAAACAACATCCCGACTCACCATAGTCTTCTTGGTCGATGGGTTGTAGCATTTGTAACCCTTCCGGTTTTGTGCATAGCCAATAAACACACATCTTTCGCCTTTGGGATCCAACTTCCATCTCTTTTTATCTGGTATATGCACATATGCCAAGCTACCAAACACTTTTAAATGACTGACATCAGGCTTCTATCGATACAATTTCTCATATGGTGTGAGCATATGAATGCCAGTAGTAGGAGTACAATTCAGCACATACACTGCAGTTGCAAGTGCTTCTGCCCAATAATAATCAAGTAAGTTCTTTTCATTCAACATGGCTCTACCAGACAAACCAATCACCCCATTCTTACGTTCAGCCACTCCATTCTGCTGTGGTGTATATGGGCATGGAAGCTCCCATCTAATCCCATGATAGGCCAAGAAGTTATCAAATTCATTTGATAGATATTCACCTCCATTATAAGATCTCAAGCATGTGATATATGACCCAAAATCCTTTTTAATATGTTGCTTGAAATGCTTGAAGGCAGGCAAGACCTCATCCCTATGTTTCAAATAATACAGCCATGTATACCAGCTGAAATCATCAATAAATGTGACATAATATGATGAACCTCCCATCGAGGTAGTCTGAGCTGGTGGACCCCAGACATCAGTGTAAATCAACTACAAGGGTCTATTACTTTCCTACAGATGCAAGTGAATGGCAACCTTGACTGCTTCCCAAATTATCATGTAGGACATACATGCTCCAAAGCATTATACTTAAATTTTGGTAGGCCAACAATAATGCCTTTATGTTGCATATTTTTCAGCTTTTGAATATTAATATGACCAATGCATTTGTGCCAAATTTCCAAATCAGAGACAACACCTGTACCATGGGTAAACATGGATATAATTCTAGAATATTGGGTGATGATATGCAAAATCTAGTTTCTTTGGATTGAGAAATAAAAGTGCAAATAGTCCAAACAAGCTAAAGCATGAATCAGAGGTACATTTGTCTCTATTTTTCTGATGTATAATTGCAAAAGTTTCTCATTTTCTAATCATCATGGCAAAGTTCAAGTAGAAGAATTCAGCAAAGCAATGTTCATCATGCAGAAGTGTTGATCATAGTCCAAAATATTGATATATGTATTTGTGCAAGCATTGCAAGCAATATGGGAATCAAAGGAAGTATTGCACTAATCTTTTGGAGAAGAAGTTTTATAAAATATTTCCAGCTTTATGTGAAGCAAAAGCAGTCCAAAAAGTTATAAAGCTCTTGGATAATATTTTAGATTATTCTCTTTGCTTGATAATCAAAGGATTGGTATGTCAAATTTCATAAAGATGATTGTATATGTTATCAATATGTTCCTGATATCCTGGAACTTAAAAGAAGAGTTTAGATTTTATAGTCCCAATATTCTCATGAGGAAGATGATAATTCCGATTCCAATTCAGAGTCTGAAGATGATTCCAAAGATGAGCAAGGTAATCATTGTGTTTACTCAGATAATTTATTTTCTAATAAAATTACAAATGTAACACTTATTTCATTAATTTTGGACTTGTCAATGTACAAATTCATTTTTACATATACTTTTGGACTAGTTTTCAGATAAAATTTAAGAAAAACCCAATCTTCAAAGCACATATAAAAACATAAAAACAAGCATTTTTTTATATATTTTTTAAGGACATGAAACTAAAATTATAAAATTTAACGCAGCCTACATAAGTTACATGAAAAAATAAGATTCGGTTGTTGTAAACTCTCTTAATATTTAATGGTGTTAATAAACACCTTCAAAAGTTAAGCCTGAGATTTTCAAGACTACAGCCATTCAATTTGATGAATTTTCTATTTTCAAGTCCTTAGCCTAAATTCAACCCATTCAAGAGCTGAGCTCATCTCTTCCTCATCGATGTAGTTAAAATTATAGAAGAGAAGTAAGGATTGATAAATTTTCTCCTGCATAACACTTTGTTTATTCCGAATGGCTTGCGCTTCCTTGGGGGAAAATCTTCCATAACGAGCCACACGTGAAGATATCTCACTTTGAAAGTCTATCAACTCTCTCCTATATGACTGCAATTTATCTATTTCAGTAGTAGCCATACTTATTTTTCTTTCCTCTTCCTTCTCTAAGCCCTTCTGACAAGCAAAGTCATCCTTCTCGTACTGGGTTAATGGAGCTGGATTTTGCTTTCTCTCCTCTCTCTTTCCTTGGTTCTCGGCAATCCATTCTTTGAGGCTGCTAATGGCTTGCTCGACAGAATCGATTACCTTAAAAAGATCCATAATGGCTGCAAGATGAAAGGAGTATGCTTGAGAAGAGGAGGTAAGGTTGCAGGCAAGATGGAAGGAGCAAGCTTGAGGAGAGGAGTAAGGTAAGAAGAGTAAAGTGGAAGAAGTGTGGAGAGGAGTAAGGTAAGAAGAGTAAAGTGGAAGAAGTTTTTGTTGCGGGTGAGATATAGAAGACGAACGAGGTGAGGAAGGTAACGAGAGTGAGGAAAGATATAGAAGACGAACGAGGTGAGGAAGGTAATGAGAGTGAGGAAGGTAACTAGAGGAGGTAAGGCAAGATGAAAGGAGTATGCTTGAGAAGAGGAGGCAAGGCTGCGGGCAAGATGGAAGGAGCAAGCTTGAGGAGAGGAAGGAGCAAGCTTGAGGTGAGGAGTAAGGTAAGAAGAGCAAAGTGGAAGAAGTGTCTGCTGCGGGTGAGATATAGAAGATGAACGACTACTAGGGAATTTATAGAACTACAGATGCAAGACCATAATGCGAGATGACTAGATGCAAGATCGTAATGCGAGACATTATAAAATAACATGATGGGATGCAAGACCGTAATGGGAGACATTTGAGACATGTAAGATAGTGATAGTACATTGAAATCTATAAAATAAAATGATGGAACACAAGAATGATATAATTAATAGAATCTCATCATGAGATATTCTTTTAATATAATATAAGTTAGTAATTATTAGAATCTCATCATGAGATATTCTTTTAATATAATATAAGTTAGACTTGTTGTACATAATAAATGATAGATTTTGAGTACCTATCTCCTTAGGTTATGGTTGAGTCTACAAAGGATGTTGTTCCATGTATGTAATGATTTTTGTTGATATATTGAAATCTTAGGAACTGTAACTCTCTAACCATGGGGAGTTTGCTCTTGCTGTAAAAAGAAAAAGTACTTCATTTCATGTGCTCTATTCACATCTCCTACTAGATTGCCGATTCAGAACTTCTCCAAGCTCACTTCACGAATGCACGCCACACAAGGAGGGTGGATATTTATGTCACTTCTTGACGCGTTTAAGGATTTGGTGCCTGGTCCTCTACACCTTACAGCTACTAATGCATGAGATCTCTTCCTTGATCTTCATTTCGACCTTCAACAGCTTATTGTCTAGTGCATTGTTCAAGGAGATGACGGGTGGAATGATACACCGTGGATGATTCATGGTGAAGAACTACTGATACACTAGGAGAACTTTGATTTTACTTCTACTCATTGTGCGGTGATCGAACTACTTGCTGCTTCAAAGGTAATTAAAACGGTGTCCTTCATCGAAGGGTGGGATGCTCCCCAAGCTTGGGGGGAGATTTGGCGCATCTGCTTGTTAATTCCTGTGGATAAGCTCATCCTAAATGGTTTATTCTCAATCTCACTACAAAGGTTTCTAGGCCTTGTAATGTTTCGACCAAGGAATCCATTTGTACCTAATCAACCTTTTGTGCCTCATTTCAAGCTTCAAGTTGTAATTCTTTTTGGTCTAAAGATAAACTATCAACAAATGATTGCAAGTTTATTTGGTGCTGAACGTTTGGCTCAAGTGTTGAATTCTCCCCACCCTCTCCTCCTACCTATCTTGGACTACCAAGAAACTTGGGATGTCGGAATTTTAGTCTTGGTGTGATGACATCTTGGATCCTTCAATTTGATGGAGCTTACAAACCTTCAACCAAGGCTGCTAGCGTGGGTGTGAAGCTCACTTCACCGGGTGGTGAGGAGTATTGTTACAGCAAGTCTACACCTGCAAGTACTTGCAATCAAATTGAGTACTCGGCACTCATTTTTGGGCTACAAAAGGCACAAGAACATCATGCCAAGCAACTTGAAGTGCAAGGAGATTCTCAACTAGTGTGTGAACAAGTTAGTGGAAGGTGGAAGGTGCAGAGCAAAGGCTTGGTTCCATGACATCAACAAGAATTGGAACTTTGCAACCAAATTGAAGAGGTAAAAATTCAGCATATCCCTTGAGCTCAAAATCTAGTTGTTGATTTCTTGGCACGTGAAGCTTGTACTTCAATCACGCATGACGCAAGCACCACCCCAACAAAGCCACAAGCCACGAAGGAGGGTGATCATTTGTAAGGAATGCAAAGGTTGTGGTCATCATGAAACTAAGTGTTGGGTATACTTGATACAAGTTCATCGACTTCGGAAGATCATCAGAAAGGTCCTCAAGGACATTGCTCAAAAGAAGGATGCCAGACTGCACACCCCTTGAAGAAATATCATGGTGACTATAAGAACTGGAAGAAGCTAAAGGTGATGTGCAGGCTCTCCAACTGTTGACATTTTTCATGGCATTCTTGTTTGCCTTGATGAACAACCTTATGCAGCGTCGTGTCTCTAACCCTCGCTTGTAAAGATGGATGTGATATCATGAGGGTTGGTCCTTTTAAGATTGTCTATGTGCTATTCTATGCTGAAGATTCTTCCCATGTAGTATTTCACAATACACCAGTCACACCTTACCCTGCCTATGTGTGCTTTGTGGAGGTATCTTCACTCGATTTTTACTTCAAGCTACCTCTTTCTATTGTTTGTCCATAGATAGACCTATCTTTTCCATCTTCCAAGCATGGCTGACATTCCTGTGTTTTGTGGATGGGTGGAAGAAAATCCAAATGAGTATCTTGTGGGCTTCAAGCGCCGTTGTGTTTCTCTCAACTTTCTTACTGAAGACAGATGGCTGTTGGTTCTTCCCCCATTTCTAGAGGGTTTGGCTCAAGTGTGGTATGAGAAGCAGGCTGAAGACGTTTGCCAAAGCTAGCCAAGGTTGACAGCAGTGATGATTGAGTATTTTGGCAAAGAAGAGGAGCCGGAGAATGTGTACCTACAATTGGCAAACTTGAAGCAGTCAGAAGGTGAGACAGTGCATCAATATGTGGATCGAGCAGCCGTGCTCCTAGACCATTTAATTGCCACACAGGAGGACAATGCTGGATTTCGAGCTGGAATGACTCAGCATGTGCTAGGCTACCTTGTAGCAGGAGCAAGTGATGAATTCCGCCTCAAGCTTAAATGGGAGAATCCAGAAACTATGGTGCTATCACATGAGATTGCTCAAAAGTTTGATAAAGTTCAGTCTGACCTCGCTTCAAAGAAGACGATTGTCCCTCTGCAACCCCCTCAATTCCTACAACAACAACCTGGGGGGGTCTAACTCAGGGGCATACCCCCACCCCTCATCAGGGATGTATCCACTGCCTCCACCTCAAATGTATGGTCCTCCCTTAGATGCTTACCCTTAACAAGGTGTATATTCTCACCCTCTGCCTCGAAGATTTCCCCAGCCTCACCCACGAGCCCCCCTCCTTTCTACTCCCTCGGCCCCTCCAGCTAAAGATGCCCCCCCTACAATAGAACCTGGAGTCAATGACCTAACCAAGGCCCTGAATGATCTTTGGCTTGAGATGGTGGGCATCAAAAATCAAGCCAACCACCCTCCAAGAGACCGTGCTAATGTTGTATGCTACGAGTGCCAGTAAAAGGGTCATTATCGCACAGAATGCCCCAATATTCCAAGGGTGAATCTTCTAAGTGAGTCTGGCATTGAGGATTCTGATGTAGAGATCCTTGACCTTGGGAAAAGAAGTCGTACCACCTCAGACCCCTCTACAAACCATGGACCGGGCTGCCCCAGGAAGAAGGTATCCTTCTTAGAGCCCTCAGATGCTGAGATGGCGGACCCACCAATAGAGAAGACTAAAAGATCCCGTAGGAGTAAGTGGTCACCCTTGGATTTTCCCATCGGCTTGGGGCAAGAAGACTATTCGGTCATTCAAGACCTTGCTCATCGTTCTTTGAGCATCACGCTCCCTCAACTAATAGCATTAAGCCCTAAGGTGAGACATGAGCTGCAGCAAGGGCTCTCAACAAGGAGGAACAAGAAAAAGGGAAAGGTAAGAGAGGTATCCTCTATCTCTGAAGAAATTGATCGGCACCCACATACAGTCGATGTCATCATAGATAATTTCCGTGTCAAAAATATGTGTGTTGATGGGGGAGCTGCATGTAATATCATGGTGCCCCGAATCATGAAGAAATTGAATTTGAAATGTACAAGGCGTTCCTCCACTCAAATCAAGGTAGCAGATGGTCGACGACTCGCCACCCTGGGAGTCATTGAGGATTTGCCCATCACTGTCAATGGGTTGACCACCACTGTTAATTTCTATGTAGTGGACATTGAAGATATAGGCAGGAGTTACCCAGCCATACTCGGGATACCATGGTTGAGAAAGAGTGATGCGGTCAGCTATTGGAAGACAGGGTACATGTCTTTTGGTGCTTCTAAGGAGAAGATCTCGGAGCAACCCGATGCCATGGAATCGGAAGAAGAAGAGGAGCAAGATAGTAATACTCTCTCATCCTCGGTGTCTGAATCAATGGAAGAATCAGACGGGGGGGAGGAATTCTCAGAGGAGGAAGTTTACATGATGGAGGTGGTGTCTCCGACCCTACCACCTGTAGGAAAGGTAATAGCTAGTCCTCAACAGCTTGAATCTATGCTTTCCCCAGACCTCACTCCAAGTGAGAAAGAGGACTTCCTAGAAATGTTCAAAGATTTCCTTGACCTCTTTGCAACTAGCTACCACCACCTTCGCCATGTGACTACCATAGAGCACAAGATAGAGTTGAAGCCTGAAGCCTGATGCGAAGCCTGTGGCTCAGAAGTATCAGAGATTACGGCCCTTCTAGACCGATGCTTTGCGCTCGAAGTTGCAAAAGCTTGTAGAGGCTGGGTTTATTGTTCCAGTTCACAATACTGAATGGGTTTCACCAGTGGTAGTCACCCCAAAGAAAAACAACAAGTGGCGGGTCTACATCGACTATAAGAAACTCAATGCAGCCACCAAGAGGGATCATCATCCTCTGCCCTTTCAAGACCTCATTCTTGAGAAGGTAAGTGGTCATGAGATGTATACTTTCTGTGATGGTTACTTTGGGTTTTATCAAATCATAATTGCTGAAGAAGATGTGCTTAAAACTACATTTGCCACACCCTGGGGGACATTTGCATTCAAAGTAATGCCATTTGGCCTCACCAATGCTCCTGCTACCTTTCAAAGATTTATGCAGATGCTGTTTTCTCCTTATTTGGGGGATTTCTTGGAGGTGTTTTTAGATGATTTTTGTATATTCTTGTCACGTGAGGAGCACGTCATGAAGGTTATATTGGCCTTCCAAAGGGTCAATGATGCAAATGGCAACCTCAACCCAGAGAAATGCACCATTGGAGCCACTCAAGGGAGGTTACTGGGACATATTATCTCATCCAAGGGCGTCAAGCCTGACCCCGAGAAGGTAGAAGCCATCCTCAAGCTCTCCCCACCTACAACCAAACATCAGGTACGCTCATTTGACAATCTAGCAGGATACTATCACCGCTTCATTGATCAATATGCTGCTTTGGCACGACCCATGACTATGCTATTAAAAGATGGGGTTCATTTCTCTTGGGATGAGTATTGTGATCATGGGTTTGCACAAATCAAGAATGCTCTGGCTTCAGAACCCATTCTATGCAATCCAGACTGGTCAAAGACTTTCTATATCAATCCTGGGTTTGGTGAGCACACTCTGGCAAGTATTCTTCTCAAGCAAGGGGAGGATCGGTTCATGTATCCTGTTCAGTTTGCTTCTCGACAATTGCTTGACACTGAGCGACGCTATTCAGAGGCTGACAAACATGCCTTGTCTTTGGTGTTTTGCATTGAGAAATTCAAGCATTATGTGGCTAGAAAGTCCTTCATTATACTCACTAGCACTGTCTTGCAAAGCAGGTTCTTCAATCACCAAATCCCATGGGCCAATTGGCCAAATGGTTGGCAGTTCTACAAGAATATGATTTTTCTTTCAAAATTGTAAAAGGGAGTTGTTCCAAATTGAAGAATGCTTTGATTTTTTTAGAGAAGTGCCTTGATGTAACCCTTGTAGCAGCCATAGAAGTTGGGGATCCATGGTATGGTGGTATCTACAAGTTTCTGACTGCTTTCTCCTTTCCTTTAGAAAGTACTAGCTATGAGAGAAAGAAGATCCACAGAGATAGTAGGCGCTACACCCTCCTTGATGGGGTGTTGTACCGTCAAGGCATGGATGGGGTACTAAGACGAGCCATTGATGCAAATGAAGTGCCTAAGGTATTGAAGCATTATCATGATGGATTTTGTGGAGGCCACTATGCCAGTGACTATACAGCTAAGAAGATTTTACATGCTGGGTACTATTGGCCGACCTTGTTCAAGGATGTCACTTTGTATTGCAAAACCTGTGAACCATGCCAATTCTTTGGTCGGAAGGATTTTCGTCTTGGGCAACATCACCTAGTGATGTCCATCCATCCATTTCAAAAGTGGGGAATAGATTTTGTCGGGCCCTTGCCCATGACTGCCCGCAAAAAGAAGTATCTTTTGGTAGCCACTCAGTATGTCACTAAGTGGGCTGAAGCTATCGCCCTCCTCACTGCAAATGGTAAGGCAGTTTCAAATTTCATATTTGAACGTATCTGCACAAGGTTTGGGACACCCATGGAGATTGTCTCTGACCATGGGAGTCCATTCTTAAATGAAGCAGTGGAGTTACTCATGGATCGCATGGGTATTGATCATCACACTTCTAGCATCTATTATCCAGCATCCATGGGTCAAACAAAGCGGACCAATGGCCTCCTTTGTAAAACCATGGGAAAAATGGCCACAGGGAATAGGAGCCAATGGGATCAGAAGGTCACTGAAGTTGTGTGGACTTACAACATCGCTCATAAAACATCTACAGGTCACACTCCTTTTGAGTTGGTGTATGGTACTGAAGCCGTTTTACCACTAGAGATAGAGATTCCAGCTTTGAGATTGACACAAGAACAGAGGATGACAGAAGATGAACATGTAGAGGCCAGATTGGTACAACTTGAGAAGTTAGATGAAACCCGATGCCTTGCACTACACCAAACAGAGGTCCAAAAGAATCAACAAAAGGCCCGCTTGGATGCTAAGATTCACAAGGGATGGGAAAGACACTTTGCTGAGGGGGATGTTCTGCTATGCTTTGATAACAGATTGGACCACCAAATGGATAAGAAGTTTTTGCCACTATGGACTGGTCCATACAAAGTCATCAAGGAATGTAGCAATGGGTCTGTACAAGTTCAGGAGCTGCATGAACCATATGGCAAGAAGGTGATCAACAAGCATTACCTCAAGCCTTTCTTTGTGCATGATGGACCCAGGCATGGAAATGCTGTGCATTCCCTACCTGGGGGGGGGCAACTGTTATGGATAAAATTGTCTAAGGAAAAAGGCATTAATATGTGTGTGTGTTTGTATATGTGGCAATAGTATAATAAAATATGGTGTGCATAGGGCCCAGGGTTGATGGGGCAGGGCATGACCATGTGTCACCCTTCCATGTAAGAGGACCCATAAGGTGTGTTGTACATAATCCATGATAGTAATATTATAAAATGTAAGGTGGCATGGCTCCTCCATGTGCCACCCCTCCACCTAGGCTGCATTTAGTGAGATATGGCTCAAAGTCCATGGGAGAAGTAATATAAAATATGTGGAGATGGATATTATATTGAGTTATTCCCTCCATATGGGATAGGCCCATGTGGGGGAGGTATCGAAGGTCCAAGAGAGCAAGTTAAATAATGGGGAAAGTAGGATGAGGTTGCAAAATTCCTTGTGCCAGCCCTCCACTTGTCCTCCTAAAGGTTTGAACATATTATAAAATTGGGAAGAGACCAATGGAGTATCATAGACTTGAGATATGGGGCTTGATTTATGTGGAAAATTGAGGCAAAGGGTTGTCACACACAATTGAGAGTGCGTAGCTGCCTAGCCCACATGGGAGACTTTTCCACACACACCATGCACGTGGGAGGATGCATTAACTGGGAGAGACCCCCTCTTTTGGCTATAAAAGGAGGGGGCTATTCCTTGATGAGACACGCTCATTCTTGTAAAGCCACCTAGCTAGTACTTTGATATTTCCCTCTCATCCTTTCTTTCAAATAAAGTATGGTCCTCTTCCCTTGATGTCTCCATCTTTACATTCCTCCTCCTATCATGTACATGCTTCTCTTCCCCCTCTCCCTTTCCCCTTGTGTCATAGTCTCCATCTTCATTCCCTCAGCCTCTAGCCTCTGGTCTTGTTTTTTTTTCCGGCTAATAGTGGAAAAATGAGGCCAAGGGTTGTCACACACAATTGAGAGTGTGTAACTGCCTAGCCCACATGGGAGACTTTTCCACACACCATGCATGTGGGAGGATGCATTTATTAGGAGAGACCCCCTCTCTTGGCTATAAAAGGAGGGGGCTATTCCTTGATGGGATTAGGGATGAACATCTGAAGTTCCTCAAAACTAATATAGAATGAAATGAAGTAAATCCAGAATGTCAGGTAGTTGTAGTTAAGCTACCAGATGCAATGATGCCCAAGTGGTTACCAAATTAAAAGGTTGAGTTGCAATGCCTACAAATACCACTCCCTCAGACACAAATATTAATTAGAAGGCATAAAAGGAATTTGCTGCTAAACTTGCTAGAGATTTGAAGGGTAAAGCATAGGTAGTAGAGATGCCATCCGACCAGTCTCAACTACCCATGACTGAACCAGGTGAATCTTCAAAATCTAAGGAGCAAAGTTCACATGAACCAAGCACTTCATAAGATTCTAGCACAGAACTAGCTTGAGTATGGGAGATATTTAAGAAAATGAAAATCAGCTTGACGTTTGCTAAATAAATGTGGGTTGCTCCCCCGAGGATTCACAAGAAAAAACTTATGATATCACATGAGTGTACAATAGGCGGTTTTTCGAAGTGAGGCATAAGCTTATACATTAGGGGTGGGGGCCCTTTTTATTTTTTCCCAATATTGAATTTAAGTTAGGGGGGCCATGCCATATTTAAGAGGGGGGGACATAGTACAGGCTACCTTGGGTAACTAGTCTGAACAAGTTTGGTTTGGTGTATGGTTTTAAATCATCATAGGCAAAGTAATCTAATTCTACTTATTCTGTAATCTAAATGCTTGAGAAAGAATGTAGATTTAAGGAAAGAGGGGGACATCATAGAATTTTGGTGGTATCTTATAAGCTTAAATAGGGGTGTTTAATCATCTTATGTGGATCTTAAATAGGGGGTTTTCTTAAAGTTCATGCACACAAGTGATGTCCCCCTATAATGAAGAGTGAAACCCCTGGGGTTGCTGCTATTTCCATGATTTCTTCACTCAATAGATTAAGAAATCTAAAGAGCTCAACTAAAGAAGGTTGACTCTTTAGGGGGGTTTCCATTTTCCGAGCAAAAACCCCGAGCGACGAGCGGACAAAAGGTAGGAGGGGTCAAAATATATAGGCTCAAGTCATTTTTAGGGAGCAAAAAGATCCAAATTATTTCAAGGAATATGTAAGTAAATATGAAATACTAATAAATAGATATAGATATAAATATACCTTTATATAATATACATATATAATGTCCAAGTGGTGACTTATTTTATCACTTTCAAAAATCCTTTCTTTTCCTTTCACCATTGGTTGGATCATGAAATTTTGAGCAAATATCCTCTTTATAGTTCCTCAGGATGACATAAGAAAATAATATAATACTTTTTTAATAGACCCTCTAAGTGTATTTTTCCAAAGGAATATGGTTTGAAGAGCTTGCCCCCCAACCCTATTCCACTAGCGGAATACCCTTGGAGAGCCTACACAGAAGGGGTCATAACTTTTGCTTCTTATCTCAGATTGAGGATCTAAAAAAAGGAAAAATGTTCAAAATTTCATGATCTATGCAATGGTAGGCTTAAAATTATACTTTTGATAGTTATAAAAGATAAAAAGTAAAATTTTCAAGATGTATATGAGAGTTACAACTTCACCCTAATTCATATTATGATAGGAAGGATTTCAATAGAGACCACATTTCCTTAAAAGTACTTAGGTTTGGAGAATTGGGAATATTTTGAAAATTCATTCCTTGCCGTCCCATATTTGATAATGTACTAGAGATTAATTTATGATCGATTATAATGGCCTCAAGTATGAGGTTTCCAATCTCTTTTTCCTACTCATCCAAGGAATATGGTATACATTGTTGTATGAGAGCTTCAAATATGGGATTGCTAAAGATTAGGGAAACTATTTTAAATTGATTTAATTACCATGATCCTCAAAAGAGAGTATGGTAGGCAGGTATTTATAGGAGTTTCTAAAGTGTTCACTATTCGTTCATATATAGACGATGTTCTCTAAAATGAGGGTTATAATGAGAAATAAGTAAGTATATGGTTCCATAAATGAGAAATTAAGAAAGAATTGTACATTACTTCAAGAAATATACATGCATGGTTGGTGTCAAAAATTATCGCTCGAACTTTTTTGCTCGTAGGTTTTTGCTCGGAAAGTGTGCACATCCACTCTTTAGTAACTATACCTATAATTGATACCCTTGTGATCAATGAAGAAGTATGAGTGATCACCATCAAAGTCAAAAAGTAGACCATACTAGGTGTAATAGTAGATGGTGATTCGGGAGTAAGTATAGTCTTGAAAGATATTACCAAGCAGCTAAAGATATTGCTAACATCAAGAAGAAATAAAAGGCGCCGAGCATCTTGCTTTTAAAAAAAATTATGTTTAAGCAACTTAACTAAAGACACTAAAAACACTTATTTCATTAATTTTAGACTCATATGTCTACATTTGGACTATTCCTTAAAATCCTTCCCAAATGAAAAGTTTACTTTATGAAAATGTCATTCGAGAATAAAAAGTTTACTATTTAGCACTATCATTTCCACATAATACATTTCAAAACATCTCTCTACAATGTTGCACTAATAATGCAAAAACCACTATTAAATCCTAACTTTGTATTTCTTGTTTTTAAGGATCGCATTCTTAAATTAAAAATCCCTTCAGTTATTAGTTTAAATCTATGAAAACCCACACTCTTGAAGATTCACAAAATTTAAAAAAGGTATACACGAGAGACCTACAAGACTCTTTTTACTTTCAATGCAAAAAACTATAACACTCTTGAATATTCAAGAAATTAAAAGGCTTATATAGACTTGAGACATGATGGAACACTCTTTTGTACTCTAAACAATAGCAATAGCTCTACTTGCAATTTTACATTATCATAAGTTTAAAGAAATATTGCTCTGGATGAGTCTTTGTACAAAGGATCTACCATGGCCTTTTCAATAATTTATTTATGCCTTTATAGTGAGTTAAGTAAAATGGGCGATCCAAACATAAAAGGATCTTCCGTGGCCTTTTCAATAATTTAATTTTGCCTTTATGATGACTTAAGTAGAAATGGGCAATCCAAACATTTGCTTGTTCGAATGTCCTTTTCTGTCATCACAGAAATGGGTGATCCAAACATTTACTTGTTCGAATGTCCTTTCTATTGTCACTTGTTGCTTGGGTGCCATTTTAATTCACTCTCATCTAACCACCACCACCACCTTGAATCTTTCTCGATATTTGAATGGTGTTATCATGGGCATTCTTCATTTGCGCTATCTCCTTCTACTTCCTCCTTGGTGAGAATCTTTATGAACTCTGTAATGTGTGAAATAATTGGTTGCGAAAATTTATTTTTTCTTCTACATCATACCCCATGTGCTTCTTTGTTTTCTTCATCTTTGATTTCCAAAATACTATGACTGTCTCTGTGGAAATCTTTGAAATTGCATCATGGTTTGGGACCCATTCCTTTTTCAGACAACTACTATACAATGTATTCTTATCTTGGTTCTCCTTCCTACCCCTTGGCTCATACCTTACCATTGTAAATGTTGTAGCTCTCCCCTGGTCATCCATGCTCACGTCCACTACTTTTGCAACCCAAAACTTCATGTTCTCATGTTCATCATCCAATGGTCGAACTGCAACCAAACAATGGACGTCTATGTCTATTTGTGGCATAAACTCTCTCTTCTTGGGTCCACAATATGGATGTGGTAGCAACTATTCAAAATCATTTTCAAAGAGACCACATGTTGGGTGCAACTCATTACCAGCATTTTGCCAAAATAAAGGCCTTAATATCATCTTTTGGAATTTTTGCAAGGTCCTTTAGCAATTGGTAGCTCTTGCTAATTACAACAGTAGTGTGTTCCTTCCAAGAGGACTTCTAATTAGGAAATCTCTGGATCATTTCCTCTTTGTATGTAATAAAAGCTTTTAAGACTTCTATTTTACCTTTGGATTTCTCGTTGAATTCTTTTATAGGAGCCCATGTTGGATGCCTTTCTTTTCTTGGAATTAAAGTTAGAGAGAGTAAGGTTCTTAAGGTTCCCATTTTGTATCAAGAGAATAGTGTTGCCACTGCATCACTGGTCTCTAATCCTTAAAGAAAAAGCAAAAATAGTGTGGAGCACCATGACCTACTGAGGGCATCACCACCTTTTTGTATGAAAGGCAGAATAAAGCTATTCCAATCATACATCCTTTCAACCATTGAGCATATTGTTCCTTCCTTATGGCCACCGACTTGCCTCCCACATTTTCTTATCAAGTCATGCATTGTCTCCATGTCCTTGTGTTTTAGTTCTCTTGAGACCATGCTAAATACTTGATCGTTGATATCCTCATGTGTGTGCCCAACCACCAACAAAAACTCAACTTCAATCTCATTGAAGATTCTATGAGCGATTAGCATTGAGCAAAATGCAAAGAAGAGTACATTCTTATTCTCTCATCCGTAATTATTGTCTGCCTATACTCTCAAATTTTCTCGTAGGCAACCTTTTTTTGCATTTACATTGTGAATTACCTTCATAATGGATGTTACAACTTGATTGCTATCATGTAGATGCAATGAATCAATCTAGA
Source organism: Dipteris shenzhenensis (assembly GCF_047967505.1). NCBI lineage: Eukaryota > Viridiplantae > Streptophyta > Polypodiopsida > Gleicheniales > Dipteridaceae > Dipteris > Dipteris shenzhenensis. The sequence continues at coordinate 30,420,762 of NC_141621.1, forward strand.
TTTTTAAATAATTAATAAAGTATATTATTGAAAAGAGACTAATGTTCTTTATAATGGTTGTTACAGCTTGTTTGCAAAGGAAACTCACAAAGGACATGGGTACAAATTTTATTCTGGGGATGGAGGTGATTCTAGGTTGTAAAAGAGAAGTAGTTGCATTTTCTACAATCCATGAAAGTGATCCAAATTCTATTTGTCACTTTAGAAGACTAACCCCTAAATCCTAACACTAGCCTTCTATACCCTAACCCCTAATCCCTAAACCCTAACTCTTAAACCCTAATCCCTAACTCCTAAACCCTAATCCCTAAACCATAAACCCCAAACTTGAGAACCTAAATCCTAAACCCTAAATCCTAATTCGTGAACCCTAACCCCTAATTCCTAATCCTCTCCTAATCCTAAAATCCTAAACCTAAACCCCTAAACCCTAACCCGTAGTCCCTAAATCCTAAATCATAATCCTAGACCTCTTAACTCTAAACCCTAACCCAAAACCCAAAACCCAAAACCCTAACCCCTAAACCTTTAATCCTAATCTTGGCCCTATAAACCCTAAACCCTAACCCCTAAATCCTAAACCGTAACTCCCAAACTTTAACCACTAATCCCTAAAACCTAAATCTCAATCCTTGATCCTTAATTCTTAAACCCTAATCTTAGCCCTCTAAACCCTAAACCCTAAAATCCTAACCCTATCTCCTAAAGCCTAACCCCTAATCCCTAAACCATAAAGCCTAATCTTGATTCTCTAAACCCTAAACCCTAACTCGTAAAAACTAACCCCTAATTCCTAAACCCTAACTCCCAAACCCTAAACCCTAAACCCTAAACATTAACCCCTAAACCCTAAACCCAAACCGCCAAACCCTAAACCCTAAACCCTATGATTGATTTAAGTAATATCATTCATTTAAGTAATAGTTTTCATTAGGATTGATAAGTGGTAGTGGAAGTGAAAGTAGGAATGTGGGAATGGGAGTGGGAGGTGGGAGGTGGGAGTGCGAGAAAGGGATGGTGGGAGTGGGAGAAAGGGACGGTGCGAGTGGGAGAAAGGGAGGATGCGAGTGTGGAACTGGGAGTGGGAGTGGGAGTGGGGTGGGAGAGGGGAAGGTGGGCATGGGAGTGGGAGTGGGAGAAGGAGTGGGTGTAGGAGTGGGGGAGGTGGGGGTGGGGGTGGGAGGGTGGGAGTGGGGGAGAGGGAGTGGGAGTGGGTGGGAGAGGGGGAGGTGGGAGAGGAGAGGGTAGAAGAGACCAATGGGAGAAAAAATAATGTGATGGAAGGGCCAATGGGAGAGGATACAATAAAATGTAGGGACCAATGAGAGAGAAGCACTAAAAACCCTAGCTTTTCTTATATATACTCTCCTCCTCTCATTCTTTCTCACATTTCAACAAGTAAGAGCAAGAGGAGAAGTGGGAGGAGGAGCAAGAGCAAAACCAAGTACAAGCATACTTTTCAATCTCAACCTTTTTTTAAATTTTCTTCTTTGAAATTTTATTTTAGAGAGAGAAAGAAAAGAGAGAGAGAGAGAAAGGTGGAGAGTGAGAAAGAGAGAGGGGAGAGTGAGGGAGGGGAGATGTAGAGAGAGAGGGAGTAGGAAGGCACACTACTGCAGTATCAAGAGAAGGGAGAGAGAGAGAGGCGAGAAAGAGGGAGAGAGAGAGAGAGAGGAGCAAGGGAGAGGAGAGGAGGCGCGGCAGGGAGATAGATAGAGAAGGGAGAGAAAGAGGTGAGAGAGACGGAGAGAGCAAGAGAGTGCCATGCAAGAGAGAGAAGGGAGAGAGAGAGGTGAGATAGAGGGAGGGAGGGAGGGAGAGAGAGAGAGAGAGAGAGAGAGAGAGAGAGAGAGAGAGAGAGAAGAGAGAGGTTGAGGCAGAGAGGTTGAACGGAGGGGCTAGCAGGGGGGACTGAGCAGAGAGGCTGAGCAATGGGGCTAAAAGGAGAGGCTGAGGCTAAGAGGTTGAGCGGAGGCATTAGCAGAGAGGCTGAGTGGAGAGGATTACCAAAAAGCGAGCGGAGAAAAGCGAGCAGTCCCAAATAAGCGAGCAAGATTAAATAGGTTTCAAGCGAGTGAGAACCTCATCCACCATCTTATTCCTCTTAATATCATTGGAACAATTGATGTGATCATAAGCAAATCAAACATATTCCAAAAATGAAGGCATGCTTGAAACTCATAATTAACTTCTCTTTCATCCTCATATTATCACATTTGAGTCATTGTGGAGAGATAGAGACACAACAATACATAAAATTTGCGATAAAAAAAGCAAACACTACTCAAATTGAACATCCACACATCAAGATAATGACATATGACAAGGTAGAATATATGACTGAAAATATGTAAACATGATCATGTGCTACATATACATATCATGTCCTTTATGCTTGTAGGAGATCGTCCATACATTCGATCCAAATACATGGAAGGAAAACCAACTATGGCCTATAGTAGTGGAAATAGAAGCTTGTTAATGCCTGGTGCTTATTTTCCGTTAGATGCAGCAAGATACTAGTTACAGAGTGTCTTTGCCAATGATTTCACTTGAATCATGCTCCTCTTATGCTTGAGTTTGTGGTCACGTATTGAGTTTAACATAATAGTCTATAGGATATTGGATGAGCAATCAACATAGTGGTTTAGATGCATTCGTTTCTAGTTCCGAGGGGGTCTTGTTTTTGAAGGCAGGAAGCATAAGAATGGCAACACTTTAATGCACTGTCATTTTTGTGCTTCTGCCACCCAAAAACAAGATCTGCAAAGCCTTGCTTAAGCTTGAATGAGCCTCTTGATTTTGGGGGTGTAATGGTCGAAAATGGCAACGCATTAAGCCATTTTTGACCATTATACCCCAAAATTCAAGAGGCTCATTCAAATTTAAGCAAGGACTTTGCAAGCATTGCAAGTCTAGTAATTGAAATCAATCAAATTAGGAATTGGCAAACTCGATTTGGGAATGGTCAGAGATACTTTGTCTTTGAATAATGCCTTGGATCATGGGATGGGACCCATGAACCTGCTGCTTGTGATGACGAATGGTTCTGCCCTCGACTGGAGGTGACATGGGTGTAGTAGTAAAAGGGAAAAAATGTGGATATGATAGCCCTCATGGAATCTCTAAGGGGTCTTGCTTTTGGCCATGATTTTCACATTCTAGCACTTGAGCCATACATCAATTTCCAACACTTGAGGCATATAGTGGCTTCACCCACACAACGTTGCCAGCTGCAATCCAAGCATCAAGTAATCTCATATTCTGTATCTAGAGACATCATGAGGGTTACAGCCTCTTTTTGGTAGCCTTACTAGCAATATGTATTGAAAAAAAATGTATTCAATTATTATATTCTTCCTTGCTATATGATTGCTCTTAATGCATCCAAATTGTAGAACTATTTCAATACTACTGCTTAGTTATATTATATAATAACCTCCATATGTATGCTCGTGAGTCAACAAAAAAGAGACTTGGCAGCCCAAAAATGACAGCGCATTGATGCACTGCCATTTTTGGGATACGAGGCCTCTTTTTTAACGTCTCGTGAGCACAAGAACAAGCAGTTGTGTTCCTTACCTTTCTCTCCAATGGGGGTCTTCATTTTGGGGGGTGTATGCCAAAATTTGATAAACAACATCATTTGATGCATACAATTTTATTAAATAGATAAAATAGGCATGAAAACCATCTAAATTGGCTCTTTCCATTTGATTTGATGTATGATATGACCCCATTTGGACTTGTAAGTCCAAAGATATGGGGTCCTACTTTTAGGGCTTGAATGCCTGAAATAGGCAGCGCATCAACACACTGCCTATTTCATACATTTAGGCCTCAAAAGTAGGACCCCATGCAGGATTGCATGGGGTCCTACTTTTGAGGCCTAAATGTATGAAATAGGCAATGTGTTGATGTCTTGCATGGGGTTCTACTTTTGAGGCCTAAATGTATGAAATAGGCAGTGTATTGACGCACTGCCTATTTCAGGCATTCAAGCCCTAAAAGTAGGACCCCATATCTTTGGACTTACAAGTCCAAATGGGGTCATATCATACATCAAATCAAATGGCAAGAGCCAATTTAGATGGTTTTCATGCCTATTTTATCTATTTAATAAAACCATATGCATCAAATGATGTTGTTTATCAAATAGGACCTCGTATCTTTGGACTTACAAATCCAATGGGATCATGTCCTATATCAAATCGAACGGCAAGAGCCAATTTCAATGGTTTTCATGCCTATTTTTTTCATCAATCAAAACTGTATGCATGAATATATACATCAATATATGCATCAATATATACATATGTATTTATGTATATACATACATACATACATACATATGTGTGTGTGTGTGTGTGTGTGTACATATACATATACATATATATATATATATACACACACAGATACATATATATGCACATATAGATATATATGTATGTATATACATACAGCAAAATTAGGACCCCATTGGCTGCCTATTTCATGCATTTTGTTGTCTCATGAGCATAAGAACAAGCGTGTTGAAAACAATTCACCAGTCCCATATGTTGACATTCCTAAAAATAAATGATATCTTGTGACATTTTTAAGTGATAAATATCTAATTATGTCTTGTACTTGAGCCACCCATTATGGGGTGTGCCTTTCGAGTTTTTTCCTATATGTTTTTGGGATTCACTTGTTGTTTTGCATATGCTAGAATGAGATTTTGATGACTTTGTTTGAGAGTTCATACTATTATATGTAAATGAGATCTTGATGACTTTGTCCAAGAGTTTATAGTATTATGTGCTAATAAATGAATGATGCTTATATTATGTGCAATTTGCTCATTCAAGAATTACAAGACAAGATAATGAAGCATAGTGTTGTCTTAAGAAAGTCAAAGAAGATAGTGTAGTTGATAGATATGGAAGATGCTTCAAGGAAGATGAAAGTAGACCAAGTTCTCCAAGGAGCAGTTGCAGCACATTTTAGTACACCGAGGTAATAAGAAGTAAAGTTGAAATGTTGTTGTATCTTCTTGTGCAATTACAAACAAAGAATATAACCAAATAAGTAGATGGCCTGAGGATTGGATTAAAAATGCATTAAGCAAGACAAAGAGACCTGCACCATTGCCTCTTCTTGTGATAGATATGATCATCTCATGCTATAAGTGACACGTTGGATTTAAAGGACCACTCGATAAAAAGATGCCATGGATAGTGTTGAAGTAGGAGCACATTTTGAATGCATGGATGTTTTAAAAAAGTTGCCATGTGATGTTTTCTTGGGCCTTGTTGTCCTATACACGGTCTCTGAAGAAGAATCACATCGATGGAGTCAAGAGGAATTTTCTCGCTTATTCACACTCTTGGATTCGATTAATGAGCATGATAAATTTGTCCTTGTTGCATTTATCAAGGACTTAGAAGTCATCAGGATGTTAACTGAATGTGCAAAACAACAAAATTGGAATACCATCTTAGCATGGGGTTCATATGATAGAAATGATAATCGAACATCTCACCAATACATGGTGCTTCGCATCTTCTTTTACAAAGTAGATGATTATAATTGTGGCCAACTCATGCCATCAAATAGGGAGCTTAATCTCTCCTGGGTAGAAAGAGAGAACGTAGAAGAAGGATGGAATTTGGAATATGTTGATTGTTTGATTGATTCATACTGTCATGAGGAACACCATGTTGTAGACGTATTCATAGGTGGGGTTACCAGTCGAGCAGCTCTCCTAAAAACAAGATGTCTAGCCCTCACAAAATCAAAAGGTGATGTGGGAGATTTGGAGACAATGTGTGCACACATTATTGAGGTTGATGAGTCTTTGAAGGTGCAGATGGGACAAGACATTCCTGAAGATAGGGCATCCGACGAGGCAACTCCAATAACAAGTGTTGAGCTTCAGAAACAAATAGACAATGAAGCAAAGAGACCTCATCCAACATCTCCAAGGAGTTCAGATGATGAAGGACACAAAGGTAATAATACAAGACATTCCTAAAGACAAGACATTCCTAAAGACAGGGCATCTAACGAGGCAACTCCAATAACAAGTGTTGAGCTTCTGAAACAAATAGACAACGAAGAAAAGAAACCTCATCCAACATCTCCAAGGAGTTCAGATGATGAAGGACACAGAGGTAATGATACAAAAGACAAAGAGGACTCAGACAATGATAATATATGAAATTTATTTTTGGTACATATGATGATTTCTATTTTTTCTTAATTCGATTCATCTTAGTTGTTGTTATTGCTGTATGTTGGATTTGCATATATTAGCATAGTCTTTTTAAATCGAATGTAAGACTTTTCTTATGTGTTCACAATGGAATGATATGAAGAGCATCGAGGAAGGGACATAATCCTTCCACCCCTAGATTGCTTTATTTTAAATGAGACAATTTATTTGATAGTTTGTTTAATATATAAATGACTCAAACTTATATTATTTTTCATATGGGTACTTGACAGGTGCTTTTCAATTAATAACTACTATGAAGAGAAATGTTCATGAAGATAAAGATATACAAGGTGATTATAAAAGTGTTCATGTACATGGGAACTTAGATATTAACAATTTCCATAGGAGTGTGGATCATTGCACATTAGAGAAATCCCATAGTGTAGGAGATTGCAACTTAGGTGAATCTATTCAGCTAAATCAAGAAGAAGACAAAGAGTCTATGCATATATTTAGTGGTTGCTCACATGAGTTATTAAACCGTGCTGTTGATCATGCAAATACTCTACAAGTACAAGAGGACCTTGAGATGGACATTTCTAAAGAGTATTCAAGAGAAACTATAAAAGGTTCCTCTGAAACAAATTATTCAATGCAAGAATCCATACAGGGTTCATCACATACAAATGAGACTCATTGAATTCATAAACGTGCCATCATTTTAGACTTAAATGGATTATTGCTATGCAAGGTCAATAATAAATTCTCTGATAATAGATGCTAGAATATTCACAGAGAGAAGATATTGCTATGGAATGGATGCATAGAGTTTCTACATATTCTTCTTGAGCACTTTAATGTGGGCATATGGTCTTGTGCCTTGGGTGGAATATAAAGCAAAAAATTCAATTACTAGAAGAAGTAGCAAATAAAAAGTCGCCTTTCTTCATGGTTTGGGGACAAGCGGAATGTTATAAGAGGAAAAATCCTCCATTATTTAGACCAGACAAGAAGAATGTAGAAGCTTAATTTTTCAAGCCACTTTATACCATGTGGGAATCGTGGAAAGGACAATATGATCAAAAAACACTAACTTGATCAATGATAGCCCATATAAGGGTTGTCTAAATCCTCTTGGTACTTGTTTGTTTCCACATCCATCTACACTTAAGAGTCAATCCAATGTTGAACTCATATTAGAGAGTATTGCCTTATCTCCTTGAATTGAGACATGTTTCAAATGTCCGATCAATGATCATAGTAGATCCCTTTGGTCAATGTCTAGTTATAGTAGGTCATCCCTTGTATGAAAACTTTGAGAGTGTTATTAAGCATTTTCAAAATTTAAGGAGCGATCTTCCTCCTCTGAAAATATTGTGGGAAGAAAGTTACTCTTCCTCAGACAAGGAGAAGAAACCATCAAATTTTTCAAAGCAAGATTTTTTTTAAAAAAATGTAGTTAATGAGAAAACCAGCACCAATAAGGAGATTGTCTATAGAACAACTTTACATATTACAATCAATGCACCATGTGGATTCAATGAGTGATGTGGAGGCAATCTTAAGGACTCAACAACTTGGATTCTTGAGTCGATACATTATGAGCAGAATTATCTTCAGCCTTTGGAAGATTGGCAAAGAAAACATGGCAGTAAGAGAACAAGTAAAAAATGATCCCATTTTTCAAACTCAATTATATCTCTGATTCCTCTATAAGTGGTGCAACTGTATAAGTTTTCCTAGTACTCATAATAATTTGCATCAAGCTTTGTTTTCAATTAGCATGGCATTGAAAATAACACAATGTTTATAAGCTTTAAAGAATTGTACTAACTCTAATGCTTTCCTAACATCCATTCATATTGTTAAAGGACTTGATGCCCAAAAAAATTCATAGTTAAGGCAATCATGTAAGCTCTCCAAGTTTTGGACATTTTATTTAGTTGAAGCAGTCTAGCTAACCACTTTTTGATCTGGTCTGTTGCAAGCACATATGAGCTAAAAAAGTGTGAAGATATGATATGAGCTATTACAGATATTACTTTTGGAAATGTAGCTGCATTGAAGGAATTCTAAAGTTCATTTGATGATAGGGTTATCATTCAAAAGCAACCTCAATACTTGTCATTTGGTAGAGAAGATATCTCAATCCTCTTAAATCCATTGAAAGATGTTAATGACAAAGTAATGATGTCCATCCTCAAGTTTGATACAACTTTTTTTGTCTTGATACTTTAGTATTTCATTTGAATCTAATGATCTAACGTTCGTTTATTTATTTGTGTAGTAGGGTTATATCAAAGTTTCCAAGATCAGTACAAAATCATGTATATATGCTAGATTCTCTTCTTTCATGTGTACTTAGAGATAAGACAAAGACCATAGCTGATATTTGTGCTTGGTTGTAACCTCTAGATTTGGATGGCGTGCAAGTCATATTTATGGCATATTATGAGGCATAAGTAGCATTAAAATTTTATTTTCTCTTTCATTGATAAGATTGTGTCAAATAATAATTATTCTTAATTAATCATGCAACTTACATTGGAGTTTGGTGGTTTGGGACCTTGAAGATGAAAAATGTTAACTTATCAATTCAATTGAAGGCTTTCATGGCTCAATGTTATTGTAAGTATTCTCTTAATATGTTGTCACTTCCATGTTATGTATCGTCAAAAGTTATCCAATACACAGACTCGGTCCTTTTATATGTTTGATGGGTAGGTCGACATATAAATTGGTGTCTACTATTGGAGAAATCAAGCAGCACCAAGGTAACTCAGTAGACACAAAAGATTTCAAAAAACACATATCAGTGAAACAAAAGGATGGGCACAGCTGTCAGTGGCGAGTGAGCTACAATTGCATGGTAGTCCTCAACAAATTTTTTGAATGGTACTCACATCTCTCAATGGAGGTATATATAGAGATCGATCTACATACATTTATGGCTGAGACCATTCGAGATGTAATTGCTACAATCAAGAAACAACATGTCATTGAAGTAGTCGAGTCTACACCCAAAGAAACATAGCAGAGAATTGAGTCTCCAAAAGCATCATAGCTTCCAGCAGAGTTGGAGATACAATCTACGCCCAAAGCATCCACACCAAAAGAATCCCAACTTGTAGAGGAAGAAGAGATTGAGTCCACTCCAAAAGCATCATAGCTTGTAAGGAAGGAGAGTTTTAGTCTAACTCTAGAGCATCATAGCCTTTACAAGTTGCATCACGAAAGTCTACAGACTCATTGTGAACCATGTAGATGATGTTGTAAAGTAATCCAAATTTCTTGTAATAAAGACAATATGAATTGGCTCATGAGGTTTTTTTTGTTAACTATGTTTAATATCTAAAAGATTGAGGGATATTTACTCATGATGTAAATTTATTCCATGTGTATTATATAATGATATGGATGTCTAATGATGTGGTTCTGTAGAAATATTATATGTGATGATGGCAATTTAACAATTATAATAATTTGGATTGCTCATAATGAAGCAAAGCAAGAGGCAAGAAAGAGCATTATAAAAAACATTGAAAGAAATCTTGAACATTCTCCTTTTCTTGCAATAAAAAACATTAAATGCATCCGCACAAATATACAAAATAAAAACAAAAAACAAGCAAATATAAGTGAGTTTTAGTATTAAAAAATAAGAAATGAATGCAATGATAAAGGATTTGAAGGAAAATCTTTAAGCATCCAAGCAATATCTACAATGCAATTTGCACAAATAAAAAGTAAATATAAGTGAATTTTAGTATAGCAAAATTGAAATTTAAGTGCACTAATAAATTATTTGAAGCCAAACTTTCCATTGCTTGTTGGTGATAGCTTGTACCTATTGATCATACTAACTTCAATATGTATTGATGATGAGTATAGTGCTTTTCACAAATTCATGCCATGTATCTTGATAAAAGTTTGTTTCAAATTTTGTCTTTTATTAGATCAAAATTTTGAGTGCCAAAAAAAGTGGGACTTGGGGTTTTCCCACTTTTCCTAATACGGTGTTATTGCACAATCTCAATATATTGATTACGTGTTGATGCCTTTCCAAAATGAGCTTGTTAGATTTGTTTGCAATATGCACTAAGACATGATCCAATAGTTCCTATTTTAAAATATCATGATAAACCTATTTAGATCTCATTCCCAATCCCCTTCAAGCCACTTACTACTAGCGACCCTACATATTAGAGAGCTTTAATCGACTCTAGTGACCAATAATTCCATAGAATGGTGGGTAGGATGCGTCAATGAATGTAATTTTAAGCCACAAAAAAAAATATCATGAAAAATGGGGCTATTCATATTGCAATGAGAATGTGACATTTTCAAAAAGAGGCTAGTTTCTAACAATTTCGACACTAGCAATGGATATGTTTTGGATCTCATTGGTATAAATCAACTTTTGAGATGATGTTGCTATCAACACTTTAATGTAGATGTTACATGTTAGAGAAACATGATGGAAATAATTTCATATTTTATTTTATCTTACCTCACTTCAATCGTGTGATTCTAAGAGGAGTGGATTTGAAATGAAATAAATCAAGCACAATTAGTAGATGTTGGAATCTATTCTGACAAACCACTAGTGGTGGGATACGGAGTACCAACTATGACTTGAAATTTTTCGTGAGAGGCTAGCCAAGAAAACTAGTTTAGTTGTGATCCATACTTTCAAGCATTCGTCAAGATTGCCGCTTTGATCCAATGGCAGGACACATTTTTATTACAATTAAACCCTCTCTAAGCTAGAGGAGTGGAGACAAGAGTACCACTAGCCTAGCCTGTCAGAATTTCAGAACACTAAGAATGTTGTACTTGAACCACTAAAAGCAAACATCAAAAGGAGAGGGTCTAGTGAGCACATCTAATGAAGAGGAGTTTGCAAAGTGTCTATGACCGATGAGTCTCCCTCAACAAGAAGTCTTGGAACATCATCCAAAATACCTCCACCACAAACACAAACCAGAACAACTCCACCACAAACACCATTAGGAATACCAAGGGTACGATCAGTTATGGCACATCTGGAGTTAGCAATTTTGAAATGTAAGTTATGGCACATCTGGAGTTAGCAATTTTGAAAAAAGAGAATTAAGCTCCAAAAATCCATGTGGTATAGCTTGAAAAAGGATGGCAAGCAACCAATTTTGATTGGAAATGCAAAAAAATTACACTAGAGCACTCATAGGAAAGGTTTTATTCCTTATGGTGTAGGTCATTTTAAGGACTATAAAACCCTAAAAGAATCATTAGTAGGATGATTAAAGAAGGAGAAAATTATGAATGAATTTTGAAATGAAAAAGCTCAAGGAAATGAGTAAAAGGAATCTCTTAGTGGAGGAGTATGACCAATGATTCAGGAAAGATTGGATGTACTTGAGAGACAAACCAACCAGATTTTGGCAGAATAGTTTTTCAAAGCCATGCATCCAAAAATCTGAAGAACTATTGGAGGCATAGACCTACCAATCAGTGTAGTAGGGTTTTAATTAATAATGAGTCCAAATTCAATCCAGAGGATAGAGATAGTGAGTTTGTGGACGAGTGATTTTGAAGGCAACAACAAAAAGAAGAAGAGGGGAAAAAAGAAGAAAAATACTAAGAACTCTAAGGATGAGGCTAAAACACCTAAAGGAAATTTAGTCAAATTCAAAGAAGGCATCAATGTCCTCCAAAGTGGAGAAGTTATTGGAGCAAAAGTAAAAGAGTTTGGGTGTGTAGAATATCCCACCACAAACATCATATGGAACACCACTAGAATGATAAGTGATGGCACATCTGTACTTAGAAATCTTCAAATGTAAGCTCAATGAGTTTTGGGAAAAAGAATTCGAGAAGATCCAAACAGCCACGTGGTATAACTTGAAACATGATGACAAGCAACTAGCTTTGATACATTATTTGGAAATACAAAGTTCAAAGAAGAAAAATACTAAGAAGTCGAAGGATGAGGCTAAACCTCCTAAAGGAAATTAGTCAAAATCAAATAAGGCATCGACGTCCTCCAAAGTGGAGAAGTTAGTGGAGCAAAGTGAATGCGTTTGGGTGTGTAGACTATCCCAAAGATGCAGCGTGAGATATGCTAGAAGAATCATCCAACAGAGGTATGTTGGTATAACCCCAATTCTTGAATGAATCAGGTCCAACAAATGTAAGACCCTATGGCAATTGGAGAAATCAAATTGTTTTGGGACCAAATCTAGCACCACATTGAGCACCTCAATAATAACAAGGGAATTGGGACCCATAAAGGAAATGGAACCAACACGAGAACTAGAACCAGGGAAGACATTCTTGGGGGAAAATTCCCAATGGGACAAGGATTGCAATTATTGTTTCAAGAATCGACACTTTGTGAGGCCAGATTGTCCACTATAGGTGAAGCATCGCTTGGAGAGTGGTATCCAAAATGTTTTCTATTGCAGTAATACTCAAAGAACAGAGTAGAAACCCTCCACAACCAATGCTAGGATTATATAAAAAATACCTAATACATCGAGAGGGAGGACATCAATGAATCTAGCTAATACACATTCTGATCACCATGAGCATGTGATTGCGTAGGCTGTATTACAATTCAAGATGCATGTTGAAAGGTCACACAAAAAATGGTTTTCTTGTAGTCACTCATTCAAAGGGCCTCATCAAGGGACATACATATATACATATGTACATACATACATACACATACACATACATACATATATATATATAATCTTATAGATAAGATTTCTTCCAATAATAAATACCCTCATTGGAAAGACAAAAAGGAGTTAACAATAGAAGCATTGAATGAATTATATACATTTGCATTCAAAAGATAAGCCCAACAAAATTTGTAATGAACTCTGAGAAGGAGGGGACTCAGCCCAATGCCAGCAAAAAAGTCCAAAGAGACCTTTGACAAGGAAGCAAGAGGAGGTGACACAAAAAATGGTGTTCTTGTAGCCACTCATTCAAAGGGCCTCATCAGGGGAAAATAATATAGATAAGATGTATTCCAATAATAAATACCCTCATTGGAAAGACAAAAAGGAGTTGACAATAGAAGCATTGAATAAATTATAGAGATTGCATTCAAAAGATAAGACCATCACAATATGTAATGAACTTTGAGAAGAAGGGGACTCAGCCCAATGCAAGAAAAAAAGTCCAAAGAGACCTTGGAGAAGGAAGCCAAAGGTGGGCTATTTGCACCAGACAATCTGTCATATGTGATTTGTTTAAGCCCCAAAAGAAGGCACAAATTTTAAACTACATTGGACCAACTGTTATGTATGGTCGTGGAATTTTTGAAAATTTTGATAAAGAAACTCTCAAGGGAAGTGGATTGGGAGGAAGAAAGAAAAATGAGACCCAAAGCATAACATGAGCAACAACCATAAGATCCGTAAGTTCTCCAAGTAGAACTAGAAGATGAGGATTATAGAGTTTTGACTCTCAAACTTTAGTGAGATGGATGGGAGTTTCTTGTTGTGCTACTAGATTATAGATCTGGATTATAGATCTGGAGTGAACATCATACCTCATCTTACATAGGAAAGAAGGGGACCGACAAAAGCCTGGATCCAATAACACTGTATTAAAAAATTTTGGACTTGTCTAAAGTCCAATTTCAAAATGGACTAAAGAAAAGTCCAAAAGACCCCGAATACACTCCTAATGCAATTTTTAAAGCAAACTTTAGAAAACAAATACTTGATGAGATCACCAACTACTTGAACATTAATAGGTTGACCAACTCTCTTACAAAGGTGGTATACATATATACCATCTTGGTGTAGAAATACACCCTACCATAAGAGCCACACATGATGCGAATTTGCCACTCAAAAACAAAACATACTTGAAATTCTAATATGATCTACTTAGCACAATCAGGCTTGTTTTAGAGAATACAAAATAAGATTAGCAACTATATTATTACATACCACATAGGCCTAGACCACAAAGGTTGAGATAAAAAAAATTTGATATAATCTGCTCAACCCTTGGGGGGTGCACTATTAAGAAACCCTATGTATCACATGCATTCAAGGGGTTTTTAAAAAAACCCTCGATTAAAATTCTGCCCCCAATAAAAACACCCCTCTTTATTTATGAACTAAGTGATTTTCTCCTAAAGTTGAATTTAAAACCCCTCTTGTTATTGTAATCTTGTTAAATTTTTTCAAAAAGTTCAATTAAAATACATCTCCTTTTGAATGCACATGGTACACGAAAATTTTGTGAGGTGAACCCCCTGAGGCTCAACCCCACTAGGCTTGTTGCAAAGAAGATTATCAAATATACTATTATAGACCACACAAGGCGAGACCAGATATAATTCCACACAAGCCAAGACCACATAGGTCAAGATATGCCACATAGATCGAGACCACAAAGGTTGAGATATATTGCCACACAAGCCAAGACCACATAGGTCAAGATATGGTGCCACATAGGTTGAGACCACACAGGTCATGATGGACTGCATAAAATAATAGGCTCATGACATAGATGAGCTATGAGTTTCTAAGGTAAAGCTGCGACACATGCAGCTATCACAAGAAGACCTATCAAGAGATGGTGACACACACCTTCTATACAGTAGCATGTCACAAGCCAATCAATATCTTATGAAGACTAGAAGATTTGATGATTAGTCTCTCTTATCTGCTCAACAACCCACTCTTCCACTGACTCCACATCTCTATCCTCAATATAATTACAATGAAGAAAGAAATTCAAGTAGTCACATATTGTTTCTTGATAATTTCTTTGTGAGGCCCTGATTGTTTCTTCATCATTCGCATCAAATCGCCCATACTGAGTGATGTGATAATGAAGGTTACTTAAGAAGTTGAACAAATCCTGTGGCACTTTTTCTCTCTCCTATCTTTAGAATCTCCTCCCTCTCTACGCACCTCTGTGCATCAAATTCCTCTCTCTCCATCTATGTCAATGGAGAACCTTGTTGAATTCTAGCCTCTCTATTTGATGATTGACCAACAATCCACTCTTTAAGACTATTATATCCTGACTCTACATCTCCTACGATTTGGTATACATCCATGGGTGGAAAGATGGAAGAAGAAAGTGTTTGCAAAGGACTAGGATGGAGGAATACTTCACTACCTCAATGTGGAGGTAGTGAAGTGGAGAGAATAAATAGAGAGAGGATGAGAGAATTGGTGAGCACTCAAGTGTATTTGCACGAAGGAGATGAGGATGGGTGAGTGGGAAGTGAAAGGTTCAAAATAAAGTCAGTGGAGCATTGGGAATCGATACTTGGAAATGAATGCTCTACTTTTAGTTAATGGAGCATTGAGAATGCTCTACTTTCAATGAGTGCTCTACTTTTAGTGATTGAAGCATTGGGAATTGATACTTGAAAGTGCATGCTCTACTTTTAGTGAGTGGAGCATTGGGAATCAATACTTGGAAGTGAAAGGTTACAAATACATTTTCCTCATCACACATTTAATATTTCTTAATAATCACATCATCGGTCAAAGTGACGAATACAACATACACTGATTTTATTCCAAAATTACTTTTACATTGAATATTTTAAGACGTTGCTCTTAGTACCAATCACAGGCCCTTTCTAGAGGGTCCTAGCTAATACAAAATATATTATTTTATTCCAAAATCTCTTTTACATTGTATATTTAAAGCTCTTGCTCTTGAGTACCAAGCACATGCCCTTGACTACCAGGGTCTTGACTAATAGGATGCTCTAGGTGCTTTGGAGGATTACGATCCTCACCATTCTGCTCTAGAGGATTAGGATCCTCACCAATCTTTAAGCTTTTAGGCTCAGGCTCTTTGTTTAGTATCCCACCTACTCCACTTTCTTGACCTTGATGGGTGGGATCCTTGCCAGTCTTCCCACTTCCAATTTTAGTCTCTTTGCTTTATATCCCAGCTGCTTCACTTCCCTAGCCTTCATCTAGGATTTTGAATGGCTTATGGGGTTTTAATTTCTCTACACTTTGCACTTTTGTAGCCTTCCCTTTTCCTTCGAGGTAGTGGACTACTTCTTGCCTCTGGTTGTGTCGTATGACAAGTGGAACCTCCTTTGCTTCCTCTGATACAAAATCACTCTTCCTCTTCATGCATAGTTCAAGCATGAGATCCCCACTAGATGAAGAGCTATCCACCTCCTCATTACTTGCACTAGAGTCATTAGTCTCTGAGTCACACCTTCTTTGTCTCCTCTCTCTTCTTCAAAGACCGTAGTGCAACTGTAAAGTGCATCAAAATATTGTATTTGATGGGGGGCATTAATGATATTTACATTAATAACTTGGTGTAGCTGTTTTTTAGTTGCAAAACCCATTCTATACAATGCTACCATCCACCCATCATTCAATAGGTTGGATACCATCTTACCTATCAATTGATGGTGCTTTGGCTTTCGATAGTCCACCATTGATGTATCTAGTTTAGAATTTTCTTCCTCGTTGTAATAAAGCTCCAAGGCATTTACAAGAAGTTGAATTAAAGGACCACCACCCATATTTAAGAAGCAAATCAAGTATGGATTCAAGAATTGAATACCTCTACCTTCTAGCATGATCAAGTCATAGCGCAACACTACACCACATGTGAAAGATTTTTGTGAGTGGATATCCAATGGATGTCAAACTGGCAAAGAGATGATCCCTTTGTGCTTCTGACACAAACATGACCAATGTTGATATTTTCTTGTCTTCCAAAGGGCCATGTATGATAAACTTTACAAGGTCAACTATCCTTGCCACTCCAAAGTCTTGTAACTCATCCAAGATAAACGCACATGACTTATCCCAATGTTTGCTCTTTCCCACGGCTTTCGCAAGAAGAGCAAGGTTTTCTTAGTATGTAGGGTTCAGAGGCTTTTTGTCACCTACATATATATCAAGGTTGTCATTTGTTGTATACGTGTAGCTTAGGACCTCGAATCATATTTCGGTGAGAGATGTAGGCTTAATAGAAAAGTGAGAAAACTTGTGAAGAAAAAGCCATATTATTATTATAATCAATATAGCAAGATTAACAAAGGAAGTTCACAAAGACTGAAAGAATGTAGAAGGGTGTGGACTTTGATGAGATATTCTCTCCAGTTGTGAAGATGACCACACTTAGATGCATGCTTGGACTAGTGGCATCATAGGATATGGAGCTTATGCAGATGGATGTCAAGACAGCTTTCTTGCTTGGGGATTTGTATGAGGAAATTTACATGGTGCAGCCGGAAGGCTTTGAAGAAAAGGGCAAAGAGCATTTAGTTTGCAAACTGAAGAAGAGTCTCTATGGTCTTAAGCAAGCACCTAGAGAATGGTATCAGAAGTTTGATGCTTTCATTCGGTCCCAGGGTTTTAGAAGGAGTGAAATTGATCACTGCCTCTACACTAAAAGGGTTACGGATAATAGCCTCATAATCCTGGCACTATATGTGGATGATATGCTACTGGCTAGCAAGAATACTTATGAGCTAGATGCATTAAAGGCCAAGTTGCATGAGCCCTTTGATATGAAGGATTTGGGACTTGCAGGTCATATTCTTGGTATGGGCATCACGCGTGATCGGAGTAGGAAACTCCTTTGGCTTTCACAAAAAGAGTATGTTACAAAAGTATTGCAGCGTTTCAATATGGAGGGGGGGAAGGCAGTGAGTACTCCATTGCCTCCATATGTGAAACTGAGTCATACAGATAGTCCCAAATCAGATGAGGAGAGGGCCATGATGGCCAAGGTTCCTTATGCATCAACAGTTGGGAGTCTTATGTATGCTATGATAGCTACTAGACCAGACATTGCATTTGCAGTGGGAGTTGTTAGCCGGTATATGGCTAATCCAGGAAAGAGGCATTGGGAGGCAGTTAAGTGCATCATGAGGTACATGAAGGGTACCAAGGAGATGTGCATTTGCTTTGGCAAAGGAGACATGCGTGTACTTGGGTACACAGATTCAGAATATGTAGGGCATGTGGATAGTAGGAGATCCACTTCTGGTTATGTGTTCACCTTTGCAGGTGGTGCAGTGTCGTGGATGTCTCGCGCACAGAAGTGCATTGCTTTGTCTACCACAGAGGCTGAGTATGTTGCAGCCACAGAGGGTTGCAAGGAGGCTATATGGCTTGATCGGCTAGTGGGAGATTTGGGGATTCATACAGGTGTACCGACATTGCATAGTGATTCCATGAGTGCTATTCAGCTAGCACGGAATCCGGTCTTTCATGCAAAGACCAAACACATTGAGGTCAGGTACCATTTCATCAGCTTGAGGACAAGCGCATAGAGCTTGTCAAGGTTCATACAGATGATAACCCTGCAAATATGCTGACGAAGAGTCTACCTAGTCAGCGGTTTGAGTATTGTCATGTATTGATGGGCATTGGATAGTATGCTCACTAGTTCTTCTCCCTTAAAGGCACATTGTCCTTTAAGTGGGAGGTTGTGGGGGTTAAAGGTCATTGTGCCTTTACCCCGATTATGTACAATACTCAAACACATATATAAATGAATGAAAAAGAAGATTAGGGTGGTTCTGCACCCACCAAAACTTGTGTGGCTCTCTGTCTCTCTCTCTCTCCTTCTTCCATTCTTGCTTCCGTTGAGAGCACTCTCATAGTAGTAGCACTTGGTGTTGTCCTTGCTCTCTTTGGCCTTGTTTTTGTCTCTTCCTACTCATTCTATATGGGACCGATGGTGGATTTCTTGGCGAGACCGAAGCCGACTAGTGAATGTTGACTTTTCAAGTAATAGAGGACCGACATGTACATGGGATAGTCGATGACATCCCCATGGGTGCTGAGATCATCTCTCATCTGGCTGCAGTAGTAGTCAGCCCAGTCGTCTCTTGGAAGTTCATGATTCTCAGTAAGACATTGGGCACAACGGTTTGATGATGGTCCATGTGCTTCACTTGGGTGAGCCATTGCAAGGCTCTTACTGGTCACTCTACTTCGGGCTTGGGGATGGTGGTGAACTGGATGCAGCCTTTGCACTTGTGGCAATCATAGTGATAGACCGTCTTTAGGGAGTCCAGGTTCTTTTTATGTTTAGAGTATTTATCTGCAACCACTGGCAGGTTGAATGCTACCCGCACCGCGTTCTGATTGATTTGGTAGTGGTGGGGGTTGCCTGCTGCATCTCACAAGACACCAATGTTGGTGTTATTGTTGTATGTCTTGAGGAATTCTGCCAGTAGGGTCATGTCCACATGGCATGGGAGATGGACTGCAACTCTTCCCAAGCCTGCAAAGTTGAGGGCTTCCATGGCTATCGGGTCAAGGAGAGCGGCATATGCTATTGCCATGTGGTAGTGGAGGGTGTAGTCACAATCCTCGTAAGTGAAGCACGAGTGGATCATGCAAGCATCTAGCTCTTGGAGCCATGCTTCTCCCAATGGCGAGTGCACTTGTGAATGCACGATCTTGTACTCACCTACAATTCACACCGAGGTGCACTTTTGTGTTCTTGGGGGGCGTGCCTACTGTTGCTATCTCTTCTTAAGTAGCTTGTTTGGTGGAGGTGTCTTCGTCCTGTAAGTCCACGGGTTTTTCAGTCGGCATTCAAATTGTGGCATAAGGAGTGCTCTGAGAATCTGATGAACCAGTGGCCTCTGGAATAGAGCAAGGGTGGAGACCTAGGTCAGCTTTGAACTTGAAGAAGTCATGTTCATATTCCATTGCAAACAGGAGGGGAAGTTGAGTGATGAGGGAATTAGTGGATGAGGAAGAATACGAGGACATAAATTTGTTGGTGGGGATGTAGAGGAAGTGGGCAAGAAACTGTCAGATTTTTGGATAAATTTTGACAGACTTCTTGGGTAAAAGCTATGGCAATGACCCAACGAGGTAGGCCTGCTTTAATATATTTCTATCCCTCTGAGCGGCGGGATACTAGTATGGTGACGGTTGGGGTGCTGACTTTGATGGCGAATGGTGGGTGGCAAACTTTGATGGTGATGATCGGCATGGAGTGTCTTAGGCCACGACTGGTGTGGTACTCAAATGGCGATGGGGCAGTGTTGTTTTGGATGGCGATGACCCGGTGGGGTATCTTGATCGTGACGATCGGCGACGAACATTTCGACGATAGTCGATGGCGAACATTTCAGCGATGGTCGTTGTTGTACTGGTTTGGTGATGGCCGACAGGGTAGTGACTCTATAAAAATAGGGAAAAGATAAGGAAGGGGGAGTGGGGTGGGGGAAAATGTGGAGTGAGTGGAGTGCACTTGTGTGGTGCAACATGATAGTGAGGTCAGTGTGCAAGAACACGAACACTTGTAAAAATACAATAATGGACTCTAATCACTTGGTGCTGACCGTGTGTGCACGGGTGGTGTGTTCGACAGGGACTAGTGGGTTGTGAATGCATTGGGTGAGATGCCTACCATACTGACTCACCTAGACCTAGACTCAATGATTATGATGAATGCGATGGAGGCAGGCATCGTACTGTAACATAGCGAGTGAGGAGCCAAGTAGAGTATGCGTCTAGCTTGTTTCTTACCTTAGATGCAAGGGGCACCTTTGTGTCAGGCCTTGTTGTTGTTGTGGGTTCCCCTACTTCCTTGGAGAAATGAGCTTTTGTGAGTGTACCTGTGGGCCTGGCCCCTACTTGTGTGAGTAGGGAGGTGTCATTACCTTCAAGTGTCCATCCCTAGGGCGAGATTCTTGTGTAACTCTTTGTGGGGCAAAATTCGGTTCCTGTGGAGTTTCTCGACTGGTGGTGGTGATGCTTGTGTTAAGTCGACCGCCCATGGCACCAGTGTGTATTTAGTACCTTGAGGTTGGCCTACTATGTCCAGTTCGTTGGTAGGTTCTTGCAGTGCTATATCCCGGAAGACACAGTTTGTAGTGCTGCCTTTGACACCGTCGGGGGTTTCCCTATCTTTTTCTAGATCCAGGTGACTTTGTTGCCTTGGCTACCCCAGCGGGTAGTGTTGCTCGAACTATTGGTGATGCAAGATGGTGGATGAGGGGGAAGCGTTGAGCGCGGCTTTCTCCGGGTAGTGAATGCATTCGGAGGAAGCAATATTGAGGCAACTGGAGCTGTTGTTGCTGCGTTACCATTCTTTGAGCATTGGTTCTGATCGAAGTGACGTTGGGTGCAGAGGATAGCATCTTCTTGTACTTGCAGCTCCCAGACTTCTTGAGCAAAGGATGGTAGCATTGGTTGAGCATGCCATGGCATTGGTTTACCAACTGCGGTGAGCTTTCTTCTCCTTTTGAGCTAGGCCCTTAAGCAGTGTGCTGGTGGAGGCTGGGACTTCCAATTGGCCTTGTTGCATTGCTTCATTATCGTCGTGAATTAGCAAGGTTGGGGCCAAAGAGGGGGGGCTTGGTCTGCATAGCAGGAATACCACCGTTTGACCACCATTGGTAAGCAAAGCAGTTCGGATGCATCAGTCAATTTGGCAGTTGATGGCGTAGCACCCGATTCTTCCTAGAATAATCTGCACTTCAATGGCTTCTATAGGGAGAACATAAAAGCATATATCCATAGCTTGGCAAGCAACCATTAGACTTAGATTTACATAACCCAAGGTTTACAAAAATTGGCTATTTATAGCTCTTATTGAGGCAATAGTGAGGGTTAGGGGTGCCTGTAGCTTTCCCCATACCTCTCGGGAGATGAAGTTGTGGCTTGCCCCTGGGTAAACGAGAGCTTTTATGCGCATGTGTGGTACCTATAACTGAACAAGCAATCTGGCTAGCTCTATTGTTAGCTCATCCATTAGTGGTATTTGTTCAATCATTGCCTTAAGTAGGGTCATTTGTCTACACTGTCGGATCTTAGCATTATGGATTCTGGCTTCCTCAATGGCCTAGTGCTTCATCCTAGCCACCTCTGCCTTGAGTTCCTTTTCTCTATGCACTACTTGAAGGGTGGAGATAGTGAGTGGTCCGTAGTATCTTTTCAATTTTCTTCTGTTTATGTAGCCATCCATTTCTATTCCATTAAGGGTGGCTATTCAAGATGACCCTTGAGGAGTGATCTCAACTAAGCGGTAAGGACCCATACCTCGGTACTTAAGTTTATGTTTGGTGTTGTGGACACTGTGCAGGAGTGCCAAGTCTCCTTCCACTAGGTCCTTGTTCTTAAGGTTGCAGTTGAACCACTTTTGACATCAGGCAATTTTTTACTCGGAGAGAGTAGGCTGATCACAACCTTGTCTCTTCTAACTTTTTGAGGTCAACTAGCCTTTTGGCTAGTGTGTTTTCTATGAGCCTCTATTTTATGGCAAGATGGAGGCTAGGTGCTACATACTCCATTGGAATTATTGCCTCTACTCCAAAGGCTAATTTGAAGGGGGTACAATGTGTTGCTACC
Organism: Dipteris shenzhenensis; assembly: GCF_047967505.1. Taxonomy (NCBI): domain Eukaryota; kingdom Viridiplantae; phylum Streptophyta; class Polypodiopsida; order Gleicheniales; family Dipteridaceae; genus Dipteris; species Dipteris shenzhenensis. The sequence continues at coordinate 30,443,295 of NC_141621.1, forward strand.
TTGTAGGAGGTCCTGTAGGCCCATAACGCTGCTATGAGCTCATGCACCCAGTCAGTACTATTGGCTTCTACTGTACATGTGATAATCTTACAGCAAGTCTTGTTGGAGCTTTTGGCCAAGCCATTTGCTTTAGGGTAGTATGGTGTTGACTTCCTATGAATGATCATAAAGTTGCTCATTGAGATTGCTATGGTTTTGTTGAGGAAGTGAGTTCCTCGATCGCTGACTAAATCCAACAGGCATCCACAACAGGCATCCAAACTGCGTGATGACTTGTTCATATAAGAACTTGGTAGTGTCAGCCTTTACCGTGGCTCTTCCTTCTACCCACTTTGTGAAGTAGTCAGTGGCGAGGATGATGTATCATGCCTCGATCCCGTTAGTGGCTAGGCTTATGGGACGAATGAAATCAATGCCCATTTCTCGAAGGGTTGGTCGGCCAGGATTCCGGTCAAGGGCATCATGTCTACCCTGTGTGGGATTTGGATGCAATGGTAGGGGTCATATTGTTTGATGAATTTGGCCGTGTCTTCGAAGAGTGTTGGCCACCAGAGACTAGATTGCAACACTTTATGTGCTGTAACATCAAGGCAAAATGGCCTCCTGTGATTCCTGAGTGGGCTTCTTCAAGCACCTCGATGTATTTTTGTTTGCACATGCATCTACATAGTATGCCATCCTTATGTGAAGAGAATGGGAGATAAGTAAGGAGTCTCACTTGCAATTTTCTCACATACACAATGGGGGAATACACACAAAGTGGAGGCTGAAAACAGTTTTCCTCTTCTTAGTTGTGAAAGCCAAAAGAACTCTCTCTAACTACAAAAGGAATAGTTATATGTGGGTCTCAAACCAAACTTAGCTAACCTAGGTGGCATACTAACTGAGCCACGAACTAGAGTACATAAAGATAGCTATCATCTAGCAATTATTCATGGGCGGTGTACCAACCGCATCTACAGCTAACAAGTCAATGACATAAATGCACAATGGCCACCCTGGCATATCACGAGTGGTGGAGCCCGATATCTCAACACTCCCCTTCGAGCTCAATCCCAATTCCTACGCACCAAGCAAGTCTCTGAACTTGCATAGTTTCTCTGCGCCCAATGCCTTCGTGAATATGTCAGCTACCTGATCCTCTGTGCTGACATAAACTAGATCAATAAAACCTACTAGAACCTTCTTCCACACGTAGTGATAATGCACCTCAATGTGCTTTGTTCTAGCATGATAGAAGGGGTTATTTGCCAAGTGTATACTGCTCATGTTGTCACAATAAATGACAACTGGCCCATCTGTAGACTAATGCATATCATAAAGTAGCTTATGCAACAAAGCTACCTCACATGCAGCCATTGTTGCACCCCTGTACTCAGCCTTTGTGCTCGACAAGGCAACTGTAGGCTGTTTCTTACTGCTCCAAGTGATTGCAGCACTCCCAAAAGAGAACACATATCCACTGGTAGATCGTCTATCAGAAATACTTCCAGCCCAATCGGCATCAACGTATGCATGCAATTGTATCTGAACCCCCGTCTCATAAAATAGTCCATACTGCAATGTGGACTTCACATACCTCAATATGTGTCTAGCCACATCCAAATGCAGTTTCCTTGGAGCTTGCATAAACTGACTTACCAACCCAACAGCATAGCTCAAATATGGCGGCCTGGTAATAGTCATATAAATCAAACTTCCTACTATGCATCTGTACATAGTAGGGTCTTCCAAAAGCTCACTTGCATTTGCGCTCAACTTCACATTCTGCTCCAAAGGAACTGAAATAGGCTTACAACCTATCATCCCATATTTGGACAGCATGTCCAATCCATACTGCCTCTGCAAGAGCCATATCCCACTTGTGGATCTAATCATCTCAATGCCCAAGAAGTAACGTAGCTCTCCCAAATTCTTTTTCTCAAACTTCTGCTTCAATAGCATTTTTACATGAAGGATATCTTCATCACTGTCACCTGTGATGATCAAATCATCAACATAAATAACAAGCAGGATAATGCTTTTCTCTGTTTTTCTTACATAAAGTAAGAAATCTGCCTTGGAAATCTGAAAGCCTATAGTGACAAGATACTGTCCTATCTTGTCAGACCATGCTCTGGGTGCTTGTTGCTTCAAGCCATACAAGGCTTTCTTCAACCTACAAACAAACATAGGATGAACAGCATGAGCATAACCTAGATATTTACTGGTTTATATCAGCTGCTCATCTCATAAAAAACAACATCTTTGCTTACTGTAAACTTATGAGTAGAAGGGTTGTAGCATGTATACCCTTTTGTTGACTCTGTGCCAACATGAACTTATGAAGAGAGAGAATGTGTTACGACTTTGTGACACAACTTTGTGTTACAACTTTGTGTAACAACTTTGTGTTACAACTTTGTGTTACAACTTCTACATGTAGAGAGAGAATGTGTTACAACTTTGTGTTACAACTTTGTGTTACAACTTTGTGATACAACTTTGTGTTACAACTTTGTGATACGACTTTGTGTTACATGCAGAGAGAGAAGCTCTCCAACTTGTATAAATACCCCATAATGGAATGAAGCCCACACTCTTTGGGGCATTGTGTTGAGTCTACTTTGGTATTCCAAGCATTTGTCTCAAGTGTCCATGCTTCCTTGCACTGCACATCCAAAAGCATGTCCTAACCTTGCAACTCCTCCTCCCCTCTCCTCCAACCTTGCAACCCATCCTCTCCCTCTCCTCCTCCCTCCTCCTCCTTCCTCCTCCTCCTCCCTCCTCCTCCTCCTCCTCCCTCCTCCTCCTCCTCCTCTCTCCTCCTCCTCCCTCCTCTCTCTTCTTTCCCCCATGCTCTTACACCTTCTTCCTCTCCCACTCCTATGCTCCCCTAAACCCTTTGTTCCTCAACCCTTAAACTCCATGATCTACGAGGGAGACGAGTTCTCCACCATGTACTCTACTCTGAACCTTGGATCCTCCTTCTAACCCTGGACTCCTTCTAAACCTTGGAACCTCCTTCTAAACCCTGGAAATCTTTCTGAACCCTGGAACCTCTTTCTGAACCCTGGAACCTCCTTCTAACCCTGGAACCTCCTTCTAACCCTTAAAACTCCTCCTAAACCCTACAACCCCCAATGAAGGCGAGAGCCTTCATTACTTCAACAAATTTGATTTACGTTCCTTTTACACATGCATGCACTTTGTTTGCTTACCACACTGAAGCCTACGTCTCTCACCGGAACATGACTCGAGATCCTAAGCTACTCATATACTACAACCGACAATCCCAATATATCTGTAGGTGACAAAAAGCCTCGGAACCCTGCAAACATAAAATACCCAGCTCTTCCTACGATAGTAGTAGGAAGGAGCCAACATTTGGTGCCGTTGCCGGGGAGACTAGCGTCTCAAGTAGTGAGTAAACATACATAGGTATGTGTAAAACAAGACACTACTTCGAACTTTCATGAACATAACACTCAAGGGCAAGGAGTGTAAATTTTTTTTCCCAATTCTAGCCAAACATATCAACCCCAAACATCAACTTTGGGTTACTACCTTAAGAAAATTTCTTGATTTCTTAAATAGAAGCCACATGATATACAATCAGGCTAGGTAGTGGACATGGATGCGTAGAGCTTGCAATTTTGATCATTTTACCTTTTTACAGAAAAGCAAACCGAGCTCTCCATAAAGAGTTTTGGCTCGGGAAGAGTTTAGGGCTAAACCCTAAACCTAAACCCTAAACCTAAAATCAAATCCTATAAAAACCTACTCCACCCCCTCATTCTTCATCTTTCACTTTTTGCCTCCATTCTCTTCTTCATTCCGAGCCCCACGCAAGACACTCCTCCCTCTCCATCGACCACCCCGTTACTCCTATCCTCGCATTGTAAGTGACTTCGAGCCCTTCTCGCAGCGATAACCTAGCCTTCCACCCACCGTCCATTGTTCCACAACAATCCCGTTACATCGAGAAAGACTTGGAGAGCGTTCAGGTGACCACTTCTCCCTCCTTTTCGATTTCCGTCTGTCAAGTTTTTGTGCTTTTTTTTTTCCCCTTCCATCTCCACCACCACCTTCCCCCTCCCCCCTCCCCCCTCCATCTCCACCACCACCTCCCCCCTCCCCCTCCATCTCCACCTCCCCCTCCCCCCTCCCCCCTCCATCTCCACCACCACCTCCCCCCTCCCCTCCCCCTCCATCTCCACCTCCCCCTCCCCCTTCCCCCTCCATCTCCACCTCCCCCTCCCCCCTCCCCCTCCATCTCCACCTCCCCCTCCCCCCTCCCCCCTCCCCCCTCCATCTCCACCACCACCTCCCCCCTCCCCTTCCCCCTCCATCTCCACCTCCCCCTCCCCCCTTCCCCCTCCATCTCCACCTCCCCCTCCCCCCTCCATCTCCACCACCACCTCCCCCTCCCCCTCCCCCTCCATCTCCACCTCCCCCTCCCCCCTCCCCCCTCCATCTCCACCTCCCCCTCCCTCTCACCCCTCCATTTCCACCTCCACCTCCCCCCTCCCCCTCCCCCTCCATCTCCACCTCCCCCTCCCCCCTCCCCCCTCCATCTCCACCTCCCCCTCCCTCTCACCCCTCCATTTCCACCTCCACCTCCCCCTTCCCCCTCCATCTCCACTTCCATCTCCACCTCCCCCTCCCCCTCCCCCCTTCCACCACCATCTCCCCCTCCCTCTCCCCCCTCCCCCTCCCTCTCCACCTCCCCCTCCCCGTCCCCCTCCATCTCCCCCTCCCTCTTCATCTCCCCCTCCCCCTCCCCCTTCCCCCTCCATCTCCACCTCCCCCTCCCCCCTCCCCCTCCCCCTCCCCCTCCCCCTCCATCTCCACCTCCCCCTCCCCTGTTGAGAGTTCACGCTCAACATCATGTGATCATGTGTGCATAGCACCATCACGTGATCATATGTGCATAGCACTAACCTTATAGAGTGCTATAAAGGAAAGGGTTAGCTCCCCTAACCCTAACCCTAAAAGGGTTTGTATATATTCTATTTTTTCAACTAATTCTAGTGTACAGTTAGTCATTTGTGGTGTGCTCTCTAGCTGTGCCCTCTCTCCTCATCTCCACTCTTCTCCTCTCCCCTCTTCATATTTTGTCATGGTATCAGAGCTCCCTTGTCTTCCATTGAGACATTGAGTTTCTTGAGAGTGTGAGATAGATTGTGAGATTGAGAGTTTGTGTTCATTCTTTCACTTCCGTTGAGTGATAGAATTTCCGTCCATGTGAGAGAGATTTCTGCCCATTCATTCTCCAAGAGAGACCTAGATCTTAGTCTTTGAGAGAGAGTTTTTGAGAGACCTGTGAGAAAGAGAAAGAAGCTAAGCCTCTTTAACAAAGATCCTTCGACGGCCGTCCCTAGCGAATATCGCCTCTACTCCTTCTGTGAGCTTAGTCTAAGTCTTGCTTCCACTCCTTCTGCGAGCTATCTAGCGAATACCGCCATCAACCCTGGCAGTCTTCAACAACAACGAGCAGCTACCTTGCTGCTCACAAGCAAGGCAAGCGAAACAGCAGCCAACTTCAACGACTACATCTCCTTCGAGCTCTCTATGTCAGCCGCTACAACGACCTCTTCCAAACGGGCTATCCACTTACGGCCGTGACCTTCTACAACGAGAAGCTCTTCCACCAGCAAGTAGC